>NW_027532249.1:18481649-18703213 GCF_008692635.1 Crocuta crocuta
GGACATGCTTGTGAAGTCCATTAGAGTTGATGAAACAAGGTGATTACTGTAAGGATTAAATGAGCTAATAGACCTAGTGAAGAGAATAGAATCTTTACACATAAAAAGAACTCAGTGTTCCTCAAGTCCATCCATGTTTCTGAATATGTATGCATGTATAGGTTTACTGGAGACTGGCACCAGTTTTAGCTCATATAGTCCATGAGGCCATGTTCTCTTCAAATACAAACGAAGTCAACTTCAATTTATAATGTTCATAATGGGGCCTGGAAAATAGGGCAACGATTCAGTGGGAATTACTCTGAAGGTCCCAGAGATCTTAGGGCAGTGATAGGAGCTAAGTGCAGAAGGTGAAAAACTCTGGATCAATGGGAAGTTTCTTTTAGTGTGTGGTTGTTGATGCCTTTATAGATACTTAATGGCCAAAGTGGATTTAAAACAGGAAGATAAGAGGGGTACCTGGTGGCTCAATCAGTTAAGTGTCTGGCTTTTGATTTCAGCTCAGGTTATGATTTCATGATTCCTGAGTTCAAGCCTCACGTTGGATTCTGTGCTGACAGTGCAGAGCCTGCATTGGACTGTCTCTCTCCCTCTCTCTCTGCCCCTCCCCTGCTCTCTCTCTCTCTCTCTGTAAAACAAACATACAATCAAACAAATAGGAAGATAAGAAAAATATCTTATGAAACAAGAAAAAACATTTTAAAATACAGTTTATAAAATAAACTAAGTTGGGAAATATTCTTATCTAATACAGTCATATTTGCTCACTGACCCTGCATGTTACTACAGTAAATTTCTTTAACACAATCAAATACCCTATTAGAAAGAGGCAATAAACTCTGAAATTGTATCATGCAAACTAGCTTTCTCACACAGTAGAAACTGAAAAAAATAAACAATCACTGATAAATGTATATGTACTGACATACACGATAAAGGTCAACATTCTTAAACTTGAGGTTTCTTATTCAAAGTATCTTAGTTACAAGGAAAGATCAAGAAACAAATTACTGTAGAAATGACAGCCGTTTAGTAATTCAGTTCATCATGCAATCCTAAACATGTGAATACTTTTAAGAATCATTATTGAGGGGCATCTGAGTGGCTTAGTCAGTTGCGCCTATGACTTTGGCTCACATTGTGATCTCCCAGTTCATTAGTTCAAGCCCTGCATTGGGCTGGATGCTGTCAGCCTGTCAGCAGGGAGCCTGCTTTGGATCCTTTGTCCTCCTCATTCTCTGCCCCTCCCCCGCTCATGCTCGCGCACACTCTCTCTCTCTCAAAAAATAAATAAAGCATTTTAAAAAATTAAAAAAGGAATCATTCTTAAGACAAACATGCTCAAACTTTAAAAACTGAATAGATGAATCCAATATTTTAAATATACATTCGTCTAGAGTAATGGAATACCTCAAAATACCATTCACCATCACATTTCGGATTCACAAAACTGTTTTGAGTTGAAAGACCTGTTCCACCCCATCCCACCTCCATCTAAGAGCAGGCACTTAGAATACTTCTTTTTCTTAATGTTTTATTTATATTTGAGAGAGAGAGAGAGAGAGAGAGCACGAGCATGAGTGGGGAAGGGGGTAGAAAGAGAAGGAGACCACAGAATCCGAAGCAGGCCCCAGGTTCTGAGCTGTCAACACAGATCTTGATGCGAGCAGTGAGATCATGACCTGAGCCAAAGTCCGATGCTTAACCAACTGAGCCACCCAGGTTCCCCAGCATCATGCTTCTTATGTGTACCTGTTTTGCTAAAACAACCTATAGAGTGAATATGTTCTCCAACATTAAGGTGGACTTATGGTCAGCACCATCATTTGTTGTAAGAGAAATTAAGGGAATATAAATAACTTTAAGTCTATAAATAATCTCCCCCCAAACTCATAGTAGCTGCGGTAGCACCTATCATCACCTCTTCCACTCACCAAACTCTTTTGGTGGTGGTGTTGTTGCTGTTGTTTTTGTTTTTAAGTAGGCTTCTTGACCAGTGCAGAGCCTAATGTGGGGCTTGAACTCATGACCCTGAGATCAAGACTGGAGCTGAGATTAAGAGTCATTAACTTACTGAGCCACCAGGGTTCCCCACTACTGAACTCTTAATCAGACTGGCTGATAAACAGAAAAAAAAATGGTCCTATAGGAGATTTTATTACCAACCTTGCAGAGGCACTAATGTTCAATTAAAAAGAAGCATCTATAGTAAGACTGAATTTGCTGCATCAAGAAAAAGAAAAATGGTCTTGCTGCCTTCCCTTCAAGTGTGTTCTTAACGTGGGTCAACCAAATGATCCTTTTCCAGGAAGAAGTGTTTTTGTCTGTTTGTTGTTGTTGAGTACATAGTAAAATACCATATTTTATATTTGTTTCATGTCACTATCACCCTGAAGTTCAGGATGTATGAATGAATCTCTTAGCTTAGGTCTTTCAGCTTTTCCTTAAACATGAAAATGGTACTTTTTTTCTCCTAATGAGGAAAAATAACACAGTGGATTTTAAATAACTGTAAAACTATGAGATAAAATGAGGGGGGGAAGAAACCTGGCATTTTAGTGGCTTTTCTGCTTTTTACATCCTTGAGATCAAGTCACATGCTGGTAGATGGGAGATTCCCGATGACAGTGTGAAAGATCAGTGAGAGTGACTTGTCACATGCCCAGTTCACTGAGGTCACCTCTAAAAATGCATGAATGGAGATTAGTGGGTGCAAAGATGGTGAACTGCAAAAACCAAAGCATAAAGATTGATGTGTTGGTCAGTCTCCTGTAATAGTACCTGTTTGAAAAACGGCAGTGAAATAAAAACTTCTAATTTATATGTTGTTTCCAAAGGTATAAAAGGCAAAATTATTTCAGAAGTCTTTAATAAAGAGATGGACAAACTTCCTCAGGCAAAAGCTAAAAAAAAAAAAAAGGAAAAGAAAAAAAAGACAGGCATGGTTATACACATATTAATATCAGACAAAATAGATTTTAGAGTCAAAAGCACTAGAAGTTGCCAAGCAAGATATTTCCCATTTGATAAAAACTACAATCAAAACTTGAGATTAAAACAGTTTTAAGCACACATCAATATGGCCTGGAAATACACAAATCCAAAATGCTCGTGGGAAATGTTAGTAAATCTCTCTCAGACACTGATAAATCAAAAATAAATAAAACAGTAATTACTTTAAATAGAAAAGTTATAGGGTTAGACAAATGTGTGTACTATAAGCAAATGAATAAATATTCTAAATCAATAAATTAAAAGGATGGTTTATTTATTTATTTATGAACTTATTTAATGTTTATTTAGTTATTTTGGGAGAGAGAGAACATGAGCAGAGGAGAGGGGCAGGAGAGAAGAGAGAGAGAATCCCAAGAAGCAAGGCTTGATACCATGACCCTGGGATCATAACCTGAGCTGAAATCAGGAGTTGGATGCTAAACTGACTGAGCCACCCAGGAGCCCTAGTACTCTCTCTCTCTCTCTCTTTTTTTAAAAGTTTGTTTGTTTATATATTTATTTATTGTCAGGGAGAGAGAGTGAGCAAGGAGGGGAAGGGCAGAGAGAGAGGGAGAGAGAATATCAAGCAAGCCCTGTGCTGTCAGCCCAGAGCCTGATGCAGGGCTCAAACCCATGAACCACGAGATCATGACCTGAGTCCAAATCAAGAGTCAGACACTTAGCCAACTGAGCCTACCCAGGTGCTCTAAAAGCTAGTTCTTTTAACAGAACAATAAAGAGTCACTTTTAACTGCTTTGCTGAAAAAAAAAGGGGGGGGGGAATAAAAGAAAAATGGAAGCATATTTTACAACAGATTTTTAAAATAGTGTACATAATGTTCTATCAACATTTTTAGAAGCTAGATAAAATAGACAATTCTTCAGGAAGATGTAAATTGTGAAAATTGGTTAAAAAGAAGCATAATGCCTGAATATACCAATTTCTACTGGGGAACACCTAACCCCACAAAGGTAAAATTGTAGAAGAATTCTAATAAATTTTCACAAATAGATAATCACAGTTTATATAAACGATTTGAGCATAGGAAAAATGGCAGTCTTCCTAATTTTTAATTTGAGGCCAGCATAAATCTGACTAAAACTGAGCAAGACTATGAAAAAATAGAACAGTACAAGAAAATGATATATAAATTAGCATTTCTGAGTAAAATATCAGCAAATCAAAATCAACGACCCATTAAAAGAATAACATTATGATCAAGTGGGATTTATTCCTGAGATGTAAGGGTTGTTCAATATTTGCAAATCAATCAGTGTGATACATCACATCAATGGGAGAAAAAATAAAAACCATAGGATTATTTTAATAGATGCAGAAATGCATTTGAAAAGTAAAACATCCATTTGTGATAAAAACTCTCAACAAAGTAAGTTGAGAGGGAACATACCTCAACATAATAAAGGCCATTTATGAAAAACCCACAGCCAAGATCAGACTCAATGGTGAAAAACCGAGAGCTTTCTCCCTAAGATCAGGATTAAGATATGGATGTCCACTCTCACCATTTTATTCAGCATAGTACTGGAAGTTATAACCACAGCAGTCAGACAAGGAAAAGGAAAAAAAAAAAAAGACATCTAGCTCTGTAAGGAAGTAGTAAAACTCCCACTATTTGCAGATGACACAATACTATATATAGAAAACCCTAAAGGGGTGCCTGTGTGGCTCAGTTAAATGCTCCACTTTGGCTCAGGTAATGATCTTCTGGTTTGTGGGTTCAAACCCCAGGTCCAGGCTCTGTACTAACATCTCAGAGCCTGGAGCCTGCTTCAGATTCTTTCTCTCTGACCTTTTCATACTTGCACTCTGTCTCTGTCGTCTCTCTCTCTCAAAAATAAACATTAAAATTTTTTTTTAAAGATGTTGGGAAAAATGGATAGCTACATGCAAAAAAAAATAAATAAAACTGGACCACATTCTTACACTATACACAAAAAATAAACTCAAAATGGATTAAGGGACTAAATGTGAGAACTAAAACCATAAAAATCCTAGAAGAAAACACAGGTAGTAATTTCTCTGACATTGGCCATAGCAACATTTTCTAGATATGTTTCTTGATGTAAAGCAACAAAAGCAAAAATAAACTATTGGGACTACTTCTGCACAGCAAAGAAAACAACCAACAAAACTAAAAGGCAACCTCCTGAATGAGAGAAGTTTTTGGCAAATGACATATCTGAAAATGAGTTGGTATCCAAAATATATAAAGAACTTACACAACTCCATACACACAATACAATCCAATTAAAATGGGCAGAAAGCACAAATAGACATTTCTCAAAAGGATACATACAGATGGCCAATAGACACATGAAAAGATGTTCAAAGTCACTCATCGTCAGGGAAATGCAAGTCAAAGTGACAATGAAATATCACCTCATGCCTGTCAGAATGGCTAAAATCAAACACAAGAAACAAGTGTTAGGATATGGAGAAAAAGGAATCCTTGTGAATTTAGATGGGAATGCAAACTGGTACAGTCACTGTAGAAAACAGTAGGGAGATTCCTCAAAATATTAAAAATTGGGGCACCTTGGTGGCCCAGTCGATTGGGCACCCAACTTCAGCTCAGGACATGGTCTCACTGCTGCATGGTTCAGGCCCCATGTCAGGCTCTGTGCAGACAGCCCAGATTTTGCATCTCCCTCTCTCCCTGCCTCTCCCCTGCTTGCACTCTCTCTCTCTCATGCTCTCTTTCTCTCTCAAACATAAATAAACATAAAAAAATTAAAAATAGAACTACCATATGATCTAGTAACTCTAATATTGGGTGTTTACCCAAATAATATGAAAACATTAATTCAAGAAGATAACATGCACCCTTATGTTTATAGCAGCATTATATACAATAACCAAATTGTGTATCCCAATCCAAGTGTCCATCGATGGATGGACTAAAGAAGATGTGATACACACACACACACACACACACACACACACACACACTGGAATATTACTCTGTCACAAAAAAAGAAGGAAACCTTGCCATTTGCAACAACATAGGTGGATCTAAAGAGTGTATTGCTTAGTGAAATAGGTCAGAAAAAGACAAATATGTTTTCACTCCTATGTGGGATTTAAGAAGCAAAATTAATGAACAAAGAAAAAAGAGGCAAACCAAAAAACAGATTCTTAACTATAGAAAACAAAACTAATGGTTACCAGAGGAGAGGTGGGTGGGGAGAATAGATGAAACAGGGGATGGGGATTAGGAGTACACTTACCATGATGAGCACTAAGTAATGTACAGAATTGTTGAATCACTATATTGTACACCTGAAGCTAATAACACTGTTTTAACTACACTAGAATTTCAATTTTTAAAAAAATTAACCAAAGAATAATATTATGACCAAATAGGGTTTATTACAAAAAATTTGGTTCAATATTAGATAATTCACTATTATTGATGGGTTAATATATCATCATCTCTGTAGGTGAAGAAAATTTTCAACATGTATATCCATAAAATCTCAAAGTAATCCAGTTACACCCTGAAATATATTTATATCTATAGTAGGACTTATATATAATGATGAATTATACAAATCATCCCCTAATTGTCAAAAACAACAAAATGCTCATGATCATTACTGTTAGTTGTACAGAAAATGAACTAAGTATTCATCTTGGAGAAAACAAACTGTCATGAATTGCACATGATTATCTGTCAGGAAAATCCAAGAGAATCACCAAAAAACAATTAGAACTAATATAGGAGTAAAATAAGACAAAAATAAGATAAATAAATAAAAGTGGATACATTTCCAATACAGCAGTAAAACAATTATCCATAAAATGCTGTGAAATGGAGATCCCACTTATTATAGCAATTAAAATGATAACACAGTGTAATAAAATGTTTAATGAAAGTCTCTGAAAGTATATATGTGATCCGAAAATTGAAAGATTTACATAGTATTGAATGGGATAATAGATGAAACTACTAACTTTTCACAAATTAATAAAAATTTCCAGCAACATTTCTTATGGAACTTGAAGTTTCTCAAATTTATGCACAAAAGAAAATGTGGAAAAAGAATACAGAAAATTCTGTACAGGAGTAAAGAGTGGTTTATTGAGCTGATAGTCGGGAGTAACAATTTAGTACATGCAGGAATTAAATAAAAGGTCAAATGGAACAGAATTAATCATCTAGAAACAAACATACACCTAGATGGGAGTTGTATATATGAAGGTGTTATTTCACATAACTGAATTAAGGATGGACATTTTAACAAGTGAGGTTTAGAAAATAGATCATGAATCTAGAAATTTTTTTAAAAGCTAGACTTTAAAATTTTTTTTAATGTTTATTTATTTTTGAGAGAGAGAGACAGAGAGAGACAGAGAGAGAGAGCGCGAGCGAGCAGGGGCAAAGAGAAAGGAAAACATAGAATTCAAAGCTGGCTCCAGGCTCTGCACTGTCAGCACAGAGCCCAATGCAGGGCTTGAACTCACAAACTGTGAGATCATGGCCTGAGCCGAAGTTGGATGCTAAACCGACTGAGCCACCCAGGTGCCCCTAAAAAGCTAGGTTTCTACCTCACATAAAGTAATTTCCAGGTGACTTCAAGAGCTAAATAAATGCAAGACAACAAAAAACCCAGAAAATATAGAATAACGACCTTTATAATTTAGAGGTGGGAAGACCTCAAACATCTATAGCTGAAAATACTGAAAGTAAACCATGTAAAACAAAACTTCTAGTAGGTAAAAACACCATAGACAAATTGACAAGGTTAGCAAAAGACCAGGGGAAAAAATACATATAAGTAGTTCTTAGGAATTAATTGGAAAAACCAAGTAATTTAATAGGGAAACAGAAACAATTCAAAGAAACACCAATGGCTAAAAAACATGAGTCACCATTCTGTCTCCTTAGTATCAGGAAAGTCAGAGTTAGCACGAGGTATCTTTGCTTCTCATCTTATTGGTAAAGCATGTGTCATGTCCAGATGGGTGAGGATGGAGGTCTATAGAGTTTTGTATACTGTGTTGGTGGAGCATCTGTTAGCTTACCCTTTATGAGGGGAACTTGACTGTGATCTCATTAAAATGTGAAATGCACATGTTTTATCATGGAAAACAACCCATTCTACAGAGATTTTAGCACAGTGCACACATTGTGAGAAGAGATCCGTTGCAGTAGAGGTCCAAATCACTAGGAGCAACCTAGTGAAAGATGTTTCTGGCTGGGGTCCATAAACCATGTTCACAAATATAGTTTTCAAGGTTTTATTACATCACATCGTTACAGGCATTTCAAAGTACTTGAAACTAGTACTGTGGCCCGACTCAAAGACTACCTTCCAAAGAAAAAGAATAAGGCTTTGACTAGATTGTCTTACATTTTGTGGTTACTATTTTGGGTGGCATGAAGTCCTTTTGCCAAAGGAAGAAGCGGCTGGCTTCTAGAGAGCTTCATCTACTTTTAGCTAAGTGTCCATTTGAAATAACATTAAAATATTTGTAATTTTGGCTATGTTTAATTCATTTCTCTCCACATGTTCTAATCCAGCAATTCCATCTCCAAGTACGTCATTTAGAGAAATACCCCACGCAAAGTGGAAGAATATTAATTGTAGCACTGTTTTTAGTAGTGAAAAATTGGAAATGACAAATTAGTTAGGAAATGGCTAAATAAACATTTGTCCATATTAATGAATTCCATATAGCAATTAGAAAGACTGATATATATCAGTATACATCTACATATGTATGTAGGTATACTAATATGGAAACTTTTCCAAGGCACACGGCTTAATGAAAAAGGCAAGTTAAACCTGTAGCATACAGTCCCACTTCTATGAAAAACAATGGAAACATTTCTTAATGGAAATGTGTGTGTAAAAATACCTATTGGAAAAGACCAGAAATTACACAACAAACAGTTAACAAAAGTTATTTCTGTAGCAAGGCAGAGACGGGGCCTCTACTTTTTATTGATTTCTTTTTTCCTTTTTGTCTGCTTTGAGAAGTGTTCTCACAAAGGAAATAGTCATGTATTACTTAGAGCAAAAAAGGGAAGTTTTGAAAAATATTGTTTACATTTACTGATTGTGTAAGTATAGAATGCTTATTAGTAATGCGCAAAGTTCATATATTTTAGATATGGTCTGTGACTGTACGTCAGGAATACATAACTAATTGAAAAGTGTTTACTTAAATGATGCAAATGTAAGTTCCGTGTTTGAATTAAAAAAGAATCGTTGTTTTCATTTGGATGTACAGCGGCACAGTGGCTCAGTCTAAGAATCCATTTTTAAAAAGACTATTCCAATTAGCAAATTTAGTAAGTTTCATTACGGAAATTCCCAGAGGCAATCTCTGGCATTTGGTGATTAGAAAAGTAACAAGAAAGTATTACTTACAGAGTGAATCAATAGAAAAGTGAGTTTCCCTAATATAAAATAATCCTCATGTGAAGCAAAAAGACACAGAGTTAATTAGAGGAGGTGTGTTGTATAAATGTTTTCCGAATTGGACAGATAAGAACATATGGTGGGTGGAGAGCCTGGGTGGCTCATTTGGTAGAGCTGTTGGATTTCAGCTGAGGTCATGATCTCGAGGCTTGTGAGTTTGAGGCCCATATCGACCGTGTTGCTGTACGTGGGACCCTGATTCTGATCCTCTGTCCCCCACCCATGCCTCTCCCGATTGTGCTCTCTCTCTCTCTCTCAAAAATAAAACATAAAAAAAAGAAAATATGGTGTGATAATCCTCATGAAGAAAATAGAAAATACAGTGAGACTTTCTTCATGTCTCTTAAAATTCACTTATGAGCCATAGTAAGATACAGCAATCACTTTAAAAAATTTAGTAGGACCATTTCCCTTTTTTGTTCTTTGTGGCCATTTATACTGTGCTAATATTGTTCTGTATACTTAAAATTTGCTGAGTAGACCTTATGTGTTCTCATCATACACACACATAGTTAACTATGTGAGATGATAAATATGTTAATTAACTTGACTGTGGAAATCATTCCATAATCTATACATATAGCAAATCATCGTGTTGTGTATCTTAAATACATACAATTTTATTTATCAATTGTATCCCAATGAAGCCAGAAAAAAATGGTCAAGTCATTGAACGGAAGTACTAGAGTAGATTTCATGGAGGACACAAAATGGCTTCAATGAATTGCCTGAGATGCCAGGTGTCCAGAGCAGTTTTCAGGGCGAGTCCTGTAACTTTTCCCCAACGTTTTCCTCATGCTGGTGCTCTAATGAAAAAGGCCCTTAGAGGCAGTGTAACCATAAGCTGGAGCAGAAAGGAATTAAAGCACAAGTGATATTAAGAATTACACAAAGTTCACTGAAGTGATTTGTATACCATCATCGCAGTGTCTCCTCCTGCATCTCTTGATGTTTTTCTCCTATGTCGGTAGCATCCATGGCGATTCTCTCTGTTGCTCACTGGACACATGGCCGCCATGCTAAGGGGGGTTCAGTGGTGAACAGTGCAAGAACAAATACATATAGTGTTGTTCTCTCAACAAAACTCCCATACTTGGGGGTTGTGCAACGCTTAAAGCAGCTCAGGTAGAAAAGAAAAAGTTCAAACCAGTCACCAGATCCAAAATTAGCATTTTATTCAGAACGCTGGGGTCAGAGGTGTGTCATTTATATTCTGGTACACAGTACAGAGGCAAAGCTGCTGTCATAAGTCTCTCCAGTTTAAAAGCTTGGTTTTTTTTTTTTTCATTTTTTTTTTTAAAAACACACACTTAGCAGTGCCTCCAGGGTCAGGCCACCCCTTTCTTTTCTTTTCTTTCCTTTTTTTTTTTTTTTTTTGGTACAAATTATGTAAAACATTTGTGCTAAGAACTTTTCTCCCTCCCCAAACAAAAAGGAAAATAAAAAATAAAAAAAAATTAAAAAATTAAAAATTGAGTATTCTAACTACAGCTCAACAATTGAATCAAATGTCACTTTGTTTTGTAAATACTTTATCCATAACGAAAGATATAAACATGCAAAAAACCTGAATCCATAGTCCAAATAATACATACACATGTTCTGAAGTGTCTGCACTTCTCCATAGACTATGCCAATAAAACATTATGTACACATACCATTTTTACAGTGAAGTGGAAAAAATACAGTAAATAAAAAAAGTGTACATGGATTAAGACCAAAATGTATCTAACATTCTAGTTTATGAAAAAATTCAATTTTGCTACAAATTGGTGATATGAAAACTCCCTTTATTTGCAACCAGCTGGGTAAGTTTTAAGATTTTAGTGAAAAAAAAAAATCTAAAGTCTAAAACTAGAAGTAATGTACATTTTCCAATCTCATGGTCTCATCCCCCAAGATAATAAAATCGCTCCATGAGTTTTTGTTTTGTGTTTGTTTAATTCTGTGTTTTAATAAAAGCAAATGCAATGTAACAAAAGCGTATTGAAGCATATCATGGTTTAACTTACTGCTCCCACCACAAAATATTTTGTCTTTTACTTATCGTTTCAGAAATCAGTACCATTAAAGCCTTAAACATAAAACTAATTCCAATCTGAAAAAGGTACAAAAAGGCACATAAAATCCCAGTGCTTCTGTACTGTAAAATTCAAGTGTAACTGAGCTCAGTGTTTTTCCAAACAGTATTGGATCACTGATATTCCCTCTGAGCCCAAATTGGTTTGCAGCCTATGCCAAAGCCTCCAGCAAGCACTGTGCTAGTAGACTACAAAGTTAAAGCCTAGCTTCTGAATGCTTTTTGGGAATATCAGTTGAAATTGTTTGTACTTGTCCAAAAACCAAGTTCACCCTGAAGTTCAGTCATCACCGCCACCGTACATGTCAGCAAGTTTCTTGAAGCGTGGCCCCCAGTCGTTCAGGTAGTCATAGTCCTGCTCGCCACCACTACTTGAGGAATTGAGGGAGCTCAAGGACCCAGCGGTGGAGCCGCTGCCTTCATAGTCAAAGACTAGGAGGGAGTCGTATGGCGGAGCTGTGGGATCATTGTCAGCAGCTTTAAGGCCCTACAATTTGGAAAGACAAAGAAAGAACGCAGAGAGGGGTTACAATGTGCGAGCTACAGGCAGATCCTAGGGGTCCACAGGATCAAACACTTGTTAGTAAGTTTCCACCTGCAGACCACAACACCTTCTACCTACAGGAATTGGGGTTGCCGCCATGCTGGAAGTTAGGCAAAAACTAGCACATCTTTCCTTTGCAGGAAAGACTCGTAGGACGTCTAGCTCAGTGAGGCCAAGATGGAAGGGGAGTTCATTGGAGGCTGTGTTTGGCAGGTAGCAGAAATGAATGGCCGACTGCTGGGTGCTGAGAAGGAAGGATCTCAGATGAAGTCTGGTAATGCAACTGTATAATACTGCATTGAGTAATTACTGCTGGAGTAAGTTATATGAAATAACACAGAGGCTATGACATCGTGTCATATGTGGACCCTAAGAGTGAGAGTCAAAGGATTCTGACAGTGAATAGGCTGAAGAGGTTATACAGTCAAGGTAAAGAGAGGGCTATACACGAGTCCCATGTGGTCCTTGCCCTCTATGAGCTTGTAATCTAGCATAACAGGCATTGCTATTGTGTGAAATAAATGATAAGTAATAAAACCATAAAGTCCAGGCAAAGATCCTTAGAACGCTTAATCCTTCCAATCCACATGTATTTTATACACATGTATATGTGGGATTTTTTAATTGGTATGTGTTCATCTATTTATTCTTCCAAGTTTATAGAGGAGGAAGAGAACAAAAGAGCATGAAAATTAAGGTAAGAATCAGTATGTATAGTGGTTAGTGGTTAACAAATCAGACCTCTTAGCCACTATACCCTGGGTTGACACCTCAGCGCTACCCGGTATTAGCTGTAGGATTTCAGCTAAGTTCTCCAGGCTTCACTTCCTCATCTGTAGGTGTAATAACAATAGTAAGATTATTATGGAGACTACTGGAATAAAGACACCCAAGGGCTCATCACAGTGTCTGATGCCTGTTGGCACTTAATGCATATTATCTAAAAAGAATCCATTTTTAAGTTTAGTGAAAAATGTCATGCTTAAGAACTTGAAATAAATAAAATAAAAATAAAATAAAATAATAAAAATATTAAATAAATAAAAAAATAATAAATATTATTTGAAAAATAATAATAAAAATAAAATTAAAAATAAATGTGAAGACATAATATTTTAAGAAATAAAATGGCAGCTGCTTGACTTCCATCAACAACAAGAGAGAAACTAGGGTGGCTGGGTCGCTCAGTTGGCTAGGTCATGATCTCACAGCTTGAGAGTTTGAGTTCTGCGTCGGGCTCTGTGCCGACAGCTCAGAGCCTGGAGCCTGCTTTGGATTCTGTGTCTCCCTCTCTCTCTGCCCCTCCCCACTCACACTCTGTCTCTGTCTCTCAAAAAATAAATAAACATTAAAAACATAAAAAACCAAGAGAGAAAAGTACATACTACCAGCTTTCCCATTCCAAGTCTCTTTTACCACCCATTGTAACCATTTAAATTAAACACTACTTTCCCCCATGTCCGGTTATACTACATATAACCCAGAAAAGCCAGTGTAAAATAAAATAAAGCACATCTTCAGCAAACTACTTCAGTGTATAAAACAGAAGTAATTTTAGAAAGGATTTTATTTATCATATTTATAGAATAAGCTACGAGGCAATTTTGCTAAGACTGAAAATACAAACTGCAATTTCTCAAATGCAGAAATTCCTTTCTGTGGTAGACCGTGTTACTGTCCTCAATGATTCACTATCCTGTCTTTGTAGGTGGATCACATGCCCCCACTACCACAAGTGCCTCTCCGGAGTCAGAGTTCACTTCCCAAACCCACTGTGAGGCTTGGCTATGAGCTGGATTTGTCCTGTACAACGTAAGTAGCAGTACAGAGAAGACACCTCAAGACCTCTCTGTTTAATGTGTTTTTATCACTTCCTTCCTGCCCCCTCTCCCAGGAGAATGGTCGGCCCCAGCTGGGAGTTTTCCTCCTGCCTGGATCCTGAAACACAGAAGAGATGAAGACCCAGCCATTGCTGGCCCACAGTTAACCCAGAATTTGGGCAAGAAGTAAACCTTAGCTATTTAAGCCGATGATACTTTGGAGTTGTTAATTTCTGCAGCCTTCGTTGGTAAAAGCCGAACAATGCACCTTTGCTCATTTTGTTCATATTTATGTATTTAATTCAAGATGTATTTATTGAGTATGTGTATTAAACATATTCTGCTTTGTGGTGGGGACACAGCTATTTATAAGCTGGATCCAACACCTGTCCTCATGGAGTTTATATTCAAATATTAGCATGCATCCTTTTTCCTTTTCCCTACAAAATCTAGCAACTGCAAATTTAAGCAAGAGGTGATTCTTTCAGTTCAGCACGGTCTAAGTTGGGTTCATATAAGAACTGGACCCAAGAAAGATCTGGGGGGAAATCAAGAAAACAAAGAAAATCCTGATAGAAGAATAGGTTTCTGAAGACAAATGTAGGTCTCCCACGCTATCCGAAAGTAAGAACGTTCCAATGAAACCTTTTGAAACCTGGAATGATGGAAAGCAAAGAGGCAATTAACATTCATTTATATGGGGAATCTTTTGAACATTTCCAGATTCCAAAAATAATGCCTCCTAGTCTTTTCTGATACCTCAGGACACATGTCGCTAAAGGATGCACAAAGTAAATGGAGATGAAGCAGAGATGTTCACAGACACAGTTCAAAGCTATGCGGCTGGATGCTGAGATGCTGAGTGTAGTTCTGGGGAAGGAGCCTGGTGGCCTGCTCTCTCTGCCTGGGGGGCACACTGTCTCTATAACGGCTACCCAACAACAGAGGCTATACACTACTTTTTGCTTTTCACCTTTTTTCATAAAAGCAAAACCCCTCTTTGGCTTTCTTTCGGTTAGTGAAAACAAGTACTAATGTAGGTCTTCGACAGAAGTGGCAGAACGTGAACTTTTGAAAAGCAGGGCATACCTGTATTAGGTTTTCATTATGACCTTGAGTAAAACTGCTTTATAAGACAGAGAACAGAGACAATGACCATGTTCAGGTCATCTGCTTTATCACAATTCAAAATTTAAATCGAAATACATGCGGAGCCCTGCCCAATCTTTATGGTGTCAGCTCCAAACTGGAAATATGAAAAGGTTAAGACTAAAATTAGTTCTAAAGAGTCAATGGCAAGGTGTCAAGTGTGTCTGGATTCAGTGGAGAGGAAAGCAATGGCCTGTATTTACTAAGACTTATGGACAAACATGGGAAGTTGTCTGGTCTTCACCACTGTGTAAAAAGGACCTGAGACCCTTCACTGAATGCCTAAGCCACCTAATTCAGCTCCTCAAAATAAGTATAAAACTGCTGATAATCTAGTCATTTACTCACTACTGAGATTCTAAAATATATTCATTTCTTCTAAATTGTTTTTAGCTCTTGCTTTGGATTTTAGATCACTCTGAATCTGTTTCCTCTCCTCCCTCCCTCCCTCCCTCCTTCCTTCCTTTCAGTGTTAAGGCCATGCAATCCATTGCAAATCATTGTGCTATGCCAGAACATCGCACACTGTCTCAGGTTTTGATAATCGCAAAAGGGCAAAAAAAATCACTCAACTTTTCAGGAATTCTTAGGCAAGCCATCTTTCTAGTCTGAAGGTTAAGTATCCTAAGTCCCTCCCACTCAGATAGCACTGATTTTTATCTGAGAATAAAAACTCTTGTGGATGAGGTATTATATAAATTCTGGGTACTATTTTGGTAATTCTAAAAAGATCACAGTCAAGTTCTGAGAGACTGAAAATGACAGACATGCAACCAGAGTGAATGAATGGAAGAAATCCGGTGGGCCACGTACCCATTGGACCCTCCCTTATGGGATTCCTTTATTCTTAGGTATAGACACCGTTTCACATGATGTGTAATGTACTGTTGTCAAATCTACAAATGGACTGCATGTGTTTCTCTTTCTCCACCTCCGTTTGACTAAATCTGGAAGAGTATGTGCCTTTTTTGCCTTTCCTGGAGAGGCAGATCTTGAACTCTGGATAAATCTGAACTATCTTCTATAGTTTGAGGTGTCTCTGTAAAATGAAAAAGCCTGTGGCTCTGGCTGAAGTCTTGCTGAGCTTATATTTATAGGCCTCTGATCCTATGCTTTATGGATGGAGAGATGCTTTTACAGGAGCTATAAAAAGTCCACATTCTTCAGTGAGGGAACACACAAGGGATGTAAGAGGAAAGAGGGCCATTGATTCCCCTACATCCCATCTTCTGTTCTCTCAGTGCCCCTGCCTCAGTTCAGGTCCTTTTTATATGCTGCCTGGACCATAGCAAAAGCCTCTCTAACTGGCCTCCCAGTCCCCAGTACTATTCCTACTTCTTTTCTACAAACTACACCTGGTTCCTCTTTCAGACAGCATTTGAAGTCGCTACTGATTGCTCTCTCTTACCTACTGCAGTGTTTCCCAAATTAGGGAGGCGTTCCCAGGGGTGGGGGGTGGGTGGGGGTAGGTATGCAAGATGATTTTTAATTGGTGCATGAGTACTTTAAAACGATTACCTTTATGAAACAGAAAAATTAAAAGTTAATTAGAAGTTTAAGTAAATTATAGAAGAGGTGTGTGGACCTGGAAAAACTACAAGACATTATTACTCAAATGCCTGATGTTTGGGTAACGTACAGGATACAGTTAAACCTCTTTAGCAGAACAGTCAGTAAACCTGGACTGTTCATGTACTTTTTATGTCTCAGCTATTCCCAGATCCAGCAACCACAACTAAATTATTCACCAAAAGCCCCCCCAAACTTAAAAACGTCATGTTTTTGTATACCGCTATGTTACATGCATATTCATTTCCTGCTGGCTGAAATGTGATTTCCATGGGCTGAAACTTCCTCACTCAAAAATTTTCATTTGATTAACATCCATCCATCCATCAAAGCCCATTAAAAATGTCACTTCCACTACATGGATTTTTCCCATGACTGGGAGTCATTCCTTTGGTCCCTTTTACTTTTATTGCCATGTTTTGGTTACACTAGATTATGACATCCTTTTCTGCTAAGGATGTTTATACTCATTTCGTATCCTGCTGTCCAACACAGTGCCTGACCTCCAGCAGGATACTAGAAGGTAGCTTTGCACTCCTGTTCTGGACTTGGGTTTTCACCTTATCACCTTGTTCATCTTTATATATACTCCTTTTAGAAGAAGCCAGGATTTAGGGTGAGGGGTGCCTGGGTGGATAAGTTGGTTAAGCAACCTATTTTTTTTTTAATTTATTTTTTTTCTTTTTGAAGATGGGGGGTGAGCGCACACTAGTGGGGAAGGGCAGAGAGGGAGGGAGACACAGAATCCCAAGCAGGCTCCAGGCTCGGAGCTGTCAGCACAGAGCACAACGCAGGGCTTAAACCCACAAACCCTGAGATCATGACCTGAGTCAAAGTCAGATGCTTAACCAACTGAGCTACACAGGCGCCCCAATCGACCGACTCTTGATTTCAGATAAGGTCATGCTCTCATGGTTCCTGAGATCAAGCCCCTCATTAGGCTCTGAGCTTGGGATGCTCTTTCCCTCTCTCTCTACCCTCCCCTGGTCATGCATGATCTAATTTCTCTCCCCAAATAAATAAACTTGAAAAAAAATAATAAGAAAACTAGGATTTAGGCTTAAAATATATGAAGACATAAAGTATACCAGGTTTATAGGACAGTGGAATTCTGTGACTTTAATGCCAACATTACTATGTCCCTTTCTGAGAATTTCATTTTACTTAAAGCAAATTTTTTGGAAGGAAAGGAATATTTTGATTTATACCTAGAGAACAGAAGAAAAATGGTCTTCCTGAAAAGTTACTTGGAATAATAACTAATATAATGTGGACCATCTCATTTAGTCCTTCTAGAAATCTTAAAAGAGGATTTTATTATTATCCTCATTTTATGTATACATATGAAAACTGCAAATTCAAAAGGTGAAATCAGGATTTCCAAGCTAACAGAGCTGTTAGGTGTGGCAGCTGGATACAAATGCAAAGAAACGTCCAACTACTGAAAGAGGGGACAAAGATATTTTGAAAAGGACAAATAAATTTAACAGGAGAAGAAAAGCAAAAGTTCTAAACTTCAGTAGTTCCTTGCAAGTTATTTTTGAAGCACTTTTCTTAAGTTTTTAAATATCAGTCAAAAGTTGGTCTTTTAACAGAAATATGCCCTTGGTTTCTATATTTCTGAGATAAAGAAATATATAAGATTAGTGAAGTCATTAGAGGTATGCTAACATCTCCTGTCAGGCTGAGATTAAATGAATTTGTTTCGTCTTTTCACCCTCTGAAGGTCATACTTAAAACCTCAAAAGAGAATGAAATTCTGTGGTTTAAATTCAAAAATTTGTGATTTGTGGGGCGCCTGGGTGGCTTAGTCAGTTGATCGTCTGACTTTCGCTTGGGTCATGATCTCGCGGTTCGTGGTTTCGGGCCCCGCATCGGGCTCTGTGCTGACGGCCAGCTCAGAGCCTGGAGCCTGTTTCAGTCTGTGGCTCCCTCTCTCTCTGACCCTCCCCTGCTCGCGCGGTCTCTCTCTCTCTCTCTCCTAGAAATAAATAAAACATTAAAAAAAAAAATTTGTGATTTGTTTTACTCTACCTACCATCTGTAAATACATTGTATTTCTTATATTCAAGGCAACATTCATTGGTTATTTAAATAAACAAACCAGAAAATGTTCTTATGAGCTTATTTATTCCTTACATTATAAAAACACTCCAATTATAATTACGCTATACTATTCTTCCTTTGGAACATTCAGTACTGTGTTAAATCAAATAAGGTCTGAGGATAAAGAAACCTGTTTGCATCTTATATGTATTCATAAAATATGCTTGAATTTTTTTCTAGGTGTTTTTAACTGTTTTAAAATTTTACATGTATTTATTTTTATTTGCCCAGTTATAGAAAGATATTGAATAAGTCCTAATGGGTGTCTTAGATGGAAGAATCTATACCGTGTATTTGAATGTTAATCTGACTTAGCCATTTGACAGTTTCATCCCTGTGAATTTTCCCACAGACCTGATCATCTCATCCCCAGACCCCCAATTTTAGCTGTTTTCTGTGACACCTTCACCTCTGCAGACGTCCTTCCTATGTAGGGCCTTTCTAGGTGTAAGTGTTTGGTTCTGCATCTTGTGCACACTTCTCTATCTTATGATCATATTCAATGTAATGGATTTTGTGGTCATTTGGAGAAACATTTCCAAATGTGATTCTTTTGTCCATTCATGTTCTTGCCAAAGCAGTGGGCCTTACGCCACCTCCCAGGATTGAGCCCCTCTTCCTCTGGAGGCAGAACAGAACCTTGAATGAGGAGTTATGAAGGAAGGTGAGTCCTGGGTACGATGGGATGCCACTGCATGGTCCCTGCCCCAACTGTGTGCTTGACCCCTTCTTGGCTTGGTAAAGACTTAATGAAGGAGCTAATATCTAGAAAAAGGGAGGGCAGTCCAGGCAGAAAGCACAGCATGGGAACACGTGCTGACCTGGAATTAAAGCTGAGCCTGGAAGCTACAAGTAGAGTCTCTGTCCCTGGCCTGTAAGATGCAGGGGCAGGGGCTGAGATGAGACTGTAAAGCCAAGTAAGAATTGGCCATGGGCCAACGGGCCTCCCATGTCTAGCAAAGGAAGGCTTCGGATATGGAAATGTGTGTCTGGTACGAAGATCATGCTTGCAGCCAAGTAGGGAGCAAACACTAAGAGAGAATCTAGGTCTAATTTATTGTCTTTCTACATGTGACTAGCACAGATATGTACACACAGTAGACATTCAATAGTTATTTGCTGAAATGAATGATCCTAAACCAAGCTCAAGATCATTTCAAAATGAGGCATTTTTAGCAAATGCAGACAATCCTCAGATTATGAACTGACTGCATTCTAGAAGTTAATTTGCAAGTCAGTAGTTTGGCACAAAGTTTTTTGTGTAAGTACTGAAACATGTTCATTATGGTCCTGAGCTACTTTTTAGGCTAGGCACTGTTCTAGGAAAAGAAAATTCCAAATGAAATTCTGACTCTCTTTCTACTGTGGCACTGGAAGGGCTGGGTAATGGAATCTAGTTAATAAACCAGATATACTTCCCTACCTCCTGAAGAAAATGCAGTTCCTGTAAAAAGGATGGACAAACACACACAGACACAAACACATACACACAAACACCAAGCATACACTAAAACGCAACTTAGAACAACCAATATCCTCATTTTCTGAATTTGGTCGGCTCCAGCGGAATGAAAGGCCCCAGACCTGGGCCCCAATGAATCCCAATTGACTGCAAATCAGGCGGTGCTCAGAGCCTCACGCCACCTGCCACAGAACTGGGATTCCTTAAAACAACAACATCTAAGAGGTAGGCCACACACCATGTGCTTAGGTTACACAAAGAAGAACAAGAAATAGACTCTATCCTGGAAAGAAGGCAGGTGCTCACATGGGAGAGAGAAGTATGGACAGCTGTACCTCAGGGGCCAGGGCTATAATGGGGAAAGTGTCCTGTTAACCCTTCCCAGAGTTATCAAAGAAGGCCTCCCAGAGAAGAAGATGTTTGAGGTGACTCTGAAGGCTAAGTGGGTGTTTCCCCGATGGTTAAGAAGTTTGCGGAAGTTACATTATGGTCATAGCTGGGATGCTTCTGAGGAACTGCAGTCGGCGGGTCTGCAGCACTGGAAGCATCTGTCATGGGGGAGGGGGCAGGAGTCAGATTAGGAAAACAGTCTTATACATGATGCTTCGTGCTTGAACTTAATCACTGCGAAAGGAACAGTGTTATGGATGGCGCAGAGTCCCATGGGATGCTGACGCTTCAGGGACAGGCAGACACAGTTAAGTACTTGCTGAAGTACACAGAAGCTAAAGTTCTTGCTTTAAAAAAAGCAAGTCGGCTTTGGCACCGGCATTCAAAAGATTCGCTGTATCTTGAAACCCGACAACCGCAGGACTAAGAAATTTCTCAAGACCACAAACGCTAAATCAGAAGTAAAATCATCAGGCACTCTTAAAAGCTCAAAAAGATGTAGTCATAAATATAAATTCCCGTAAATCCCCTGACCAGGTCTCTACATAAATAAACTGGAAAAATCAAAGCATAGTTTTGTAGATAAAGGAGTTATTTGCACTCTGTTGTTCTGCTTTCTATCTGCTTTTTTAAAAAATGTTTATTTTTGAGAAAGACACAGAGAGAGAGAGCAAAAGCAGGGGGAGGGGCAGAGAGAGGGAGACACCGAATCTGAAGCAGGCTCCAGGCTCTGAGTGGTCAGCACAGAGCCTGATGCGGGGCTCGAACCTACAAACTATGAGACTATGACCTGAGCCGAAGTTGAATGCTTAACTGACTGAGCCACCCAGGCGCCCCGGCCTTCCATCTGTTTTTAAATCACAACTAAGACAAATTAATCTATTATCTGCTGAACAGAAGCAAATGCATTTGTCTAGAAAGCAGCATGGATTTCAGTAATAGACAGTAGTGAATAGTTGTAAAGGGAAGATACTCTAATCTTGCTTCAAAACTTTTTTTTTTTTTACAACCTATAACTCCATCTAAAAAAACTAAAGTGGATTGATGATATATTATATATGACTACAAGGAAGTGCAGGAAATAAGAGTCTTTTCAGCACATGCATGACTGAAGGCGATAGATGACAGATGTGGTCCACTTTGTAATGCACGGAGACCTATTCTGATCTTGGAAATACTGAGCTGCAGGACATGGCCAGAGACAACCTAAGTCTGCCCTCTATTCACAATCAACATGTATTGCTCTCTTACACTTACACTAAAAATTCAAAAGGAGAACTGCAGTAAAACTATCGATATGATCAAAAGCAGCAGCACAAATCATTTTACTTCAACACTGAAGTATTAAATGTAACAGGACTCTTGGTCAGTAATGAAATAAAAGAATGCCATAATAATTTTGACGGCGGAAATCATATCTGTTATATTCAACAGAGAATTAGCTGCCTCTTGCAGAAGCTCTTAAAACTCCTCAACTAGACAAGTATTTAAATCACTTACATAATATTTAATTTAGCCCCTCTTCCTACTAATTTCATTTGATGGAACTCTCTAGTCATTGGGTAGGCACTGGATTCTCAATGTTTGTGGGATTCAAAGGGTATGGTGTCAGGAAAATGAAAGTGAACTATTATTACATTCATCAGTGCTAATAAATGAAATTAGAATACACTAGAATGTTGTTAGTCTACTTATTACTTGTAATCTAGGGGGGAAAAAAAACTTTTGGAGACAGTGTGACCAATGCTGATAACATATATGAATGTCATTTACAAATACAGAATATTAGTTGATAGACCTGTTTTTTGGCCCACCAAAGCAATTAAATCTGTTCTGTTACTGAAGCTACATTTGCTTCAACACAAAGATAAGCTTGAAAAAAATCAAGTGTGTTTTAATGAACTACAGAGCTGTATTCTAAACACTGTGCTCTATGTATGGCTGACGATTAGCATAAAATAAAGACCCTTATAAGGAAAGCGAGCCTGTGTTTGCACCTCATTAATGAAGTCCCCGATGTCCCCAGGATGTGGGGCTGCAGATCGGACTGGGTACTGGGGCTCGGCATGGATGGGTCTCTCATCCAATCGTCGGATTCCTACAGGCTTAATGGCATCAGGTTCCACGGTATCAGGCTGCTGGAGCTGGCTCAAGTCATAATCCTGCAAAAGACAAAATCAAACTCATGGTAGATGGGCATAAAGATAGAAAATTACAACCTTTGTTTTTAAACACATACCCAGAATGCATAGAAATGAGTGAAATTTAACATAATGGAAAAGTTGCCACCATGAGTTTTTCATGTTATGATTAAATATTTCTTTCACACAGCTCTTTCTTCTGTGCTTTTCATTTCTACAGTCTGTGCTCCATCTGCTTTCCTATGTTTCTCATCAGTTTCCAATGGAAAACAGCAGTGAGATGAGGCTCCACTATAAAATGATGAAAAACTGTCTAGAAGACGGAGTTGTACCACAGAAGCAAAGGCACTAACTTAAGGTGAGTGGGGGGCTCAGGACACACTCCCCTAACTCGGAGCACCTTAGCATATTACATGTCTCAACTTGAAGGAATTCAAAAACCCAACGGCAGAGTTACAAGGTCACTCTAACCCCCCTCATTTTGCCCTTCTTCCTTGAAACAGGCCATAAAACCCCCATGTGAAAGGCCCTCTCCCTGTACTGGGAGGAGGGAAGACATTCTTATCATCAGAGACAGAGAATTTGGGGACCAAGAAATCTGTACAAACAAGCTTTGTTAAACTAACCTTTGTTTCTGTAGTTACTTCTTCACCATTTTCTAGCCCTAGCCCAAACCCTTGGTCTCGTCAGTCCTTAGAGAGTTACTGTTTCTTTGTCTAAAAGTATATAAGGTGCCCACTCTGGACACTTCTTTGGGTCTTCAGGCTCTTGGGAAGCTCCCATGTACATGTAAAAGTTTAATAGGATGTATATGCTTTTTTCCTGTTAATCTGTCTCTGTTAGTTTAATTTTCAGACCGACTCTGGGACCCTAAGAGGATGGAGGAAGACTTTTTCCTCTTATAATACCTTTAATATGAAAAACAAATGATGCAGATGTGTTTTCCTTTTCCTTAGAGTAAGGCATTAGTTCATCAGGGTTTCAAAACCAGTCTCCATTCCTCCCTCCCTTCAGTGGTCTAAAGTAGGCAAACTACTGTCTGTGGGCCCAGCCAGACCCATTTCCTATTTTTCTCGAAGAACGGCTTTTACAGTTTTAAAGGAATATTTAAAAAGCAATAATAACAAATTAGAAGAATATGCCACAGAAATGCTCTGTGGCTTACAGAGCCTTACTATCAGGCCTTTCACGGAAAGTCTGCCAATCTCTGGCCCAGCAGCGCGAGGCCAGGGAGAGGGGTTTCCCTCCCAACACAGCCCTGGGGGAATGTCCTGGAAAAATCAGCCCGTCCGCTTTCAGACAGGCACAGTCGAACTTGTGAAGAAGGATGCTCCAGGCATAGGTTGGGCCCTCAGAACTATTTTCGGCTTTAACATCAGGCAGCTAAACAGGAATAAAGAAGCGGACTATAATGGAAATGCATCAGAATATTTGGTTTGGGCAGATACTTTGTAGTTTTCAAACCCCTAAATCCTGATGATAGAAAATTCTCCAATTTAATGTTGACATTTACAGAGAGTGCAGACTTTCTGGGGCTCTTCATCGTTTAGGCTTCATCTTTTTGTCTAAAACCAGCTTAAAACCATTTGTAGTATCTCTATAGTGGTTTTTATTTATTCAACACTTGAATACTTACCATGTACTGGCATTGTAGATACTTTACATATGTTTGCTCATTTAATCCTCTGATCAGTACTGTTTGATGTTAAGTTTTATTATCCCCATTTAAGAGTTGAGATATTGAGTCTCAAACAACCCAAGTAACCAGCCCCCAGCCCCAGATCTACTAAGACTCAGAGACAGGCTCTGACTCGACGCATGTTAGACTGACTTCAAAGTGTAGCTCTTTGACAGTCATGTAGGAGAGTGAGTCACGTCCAAACTACAAGGCCAGAGTTAAACAGTGATGAACGAGACAGATAAGTGTGGGGGGCAGGAACGTGAGGGATGATGAAAGTAACAAAGGAGACCAGGGGGAGGAAGGTCACTGGCATTCACACCCGCTATGTACCAGGCACTCATGATAGCAGCCTCTTGAGAATGTCTTCTCACAGATACTTTCTAACAAGCCTGTGGAGGATGTTTTATTATTGTCTTTTTAGGTGACGAAACAGATCAGAGAGCCTGAGTAACTCACCCTGGGTCCCACATCTAGTCTGTGATTAGGATGGGATTCAAAACCAGGTGTGTCAGACTACACACTGTCAATCCACAAAGTAACTCTCTGCTCCCTGAGACGCTCTCATCCTGACCACCCTCCCCTAAAAATCTCCTTACCAAGAGATTCAGCTACCCTACCTGCTGAAGGCACTGAGGAAAAGCTCCTCCTCTTGGGAGGGGGCAGGAGGAAACTGGGGGTGAAGCAGGTACACAGGGCAAGACGAGCCACCATGGCATGTAAACTTGGTAAACCGCTAAGAAATAAAATGCTCGGAGGAGAAAACTTGCGTTAGACTTGAACCCTGAACAATCCATGCGCTAGGGAGAAAGGACCTCTCTGGGATTTCTAACAACGTGAGCAAAGGCATGGGGATGTTGCTTTTCTTGTCAGGATAGAATACCTCAGATTATCTATACAAAACTTCAGTGAAAACATCTCGAGAGTGCACAAATGTGCTCCACTTTAGATTTTATAGAATTTATGAGTAATTTATACACTATCTTGAAGACATACAATGATAAAACAGATGCGAAGGCCTTTGAAATGCTAAAATGTCATACAAAATAAAAACAGGGATTTATTTAGAGACTTCTGAATGCTCACACAACAAGAAGCATGCTTTTCTGCACGATGTTTAACTGCAGAACTATCAAGCATAAGAGAGTGAATAACTCTGCCTTCTGACAATTATCCAAGTTTTATATAGAAAGGGAAAAACAAGGGCACTTGGGTGGTTGAACTGGGCAAGCCACTGATTTTAGTTCAGGTCATGATCTCTCATTGAGCCCCGTGTCAAGCCCCACCATCAGCGGGGGATTTGACAGCCTTGGGAATCTCTCTCCCCCTCTCTTTTTGGTCTTCCTCCACTTGCGCACACTCACTCTCCCTCTGTCTCAAAATGAATAAGTAAACTTAAAAAAAAAAAAGAAAAAGGAAAAAGAAATAGGTTGTAAGTACACTGATCACAGTTAAATATTTTTATGCTAAGGGTGTAAAATACTTTATCAGAAGTCTGAATTACATGAAATTAAGTAATTGGATCTTATGGTTAAGGACTGTCTTTTACCAGGTGACAAACTGCCTGATACTCCTCACTATTTTATAGGATGGTTCTGTACAAGAGTACGGAGAATTCCTTGGCATAACTGGAGACAAAGCAGACATGCTGGCCTTGCTTGTGCTACTTCTTACCTGGAAAGAACCTGTGCTCCCTGCTTTCTTATACAGCTCCCACTATACCCAAAGGTTACAAAAACGAATGCATTTTGACAGGCCAGCAGTGTTGTAAAGATTTTTCTCATAAATTGCCAACATTCAGACACAGGGATAGTCCGCCTGAAAATGGAATGATCTGGCAAAATAGAGGTTAACTTCTGATGTAATTTGTTACAGCTGATTGCAGCTGTCTCCTCTGGACAAGGACAGCACCTTCTCCTGGACTGCTTCCTGTATTAAGGATACATATAATCGCATATTAATCGATAAGTTTTTATTTTTCTTTTGATAGCCTTTTTTTTCTACCATCTTAAGAACCAGATAGCAGGAAGAGTCTTAAAAGGGCTGTGGTCCTGTTCAGTCCTTTCCACGATCAAAATGGCAAACCCATAGGAAGTGCTCATTAAAGAATGTGTTGAATAAGGTCTCAGGGATGATATTCAAGCCAGATGTTCAAAAGAGTAACTGATTCAAGAAGCGTGCCTTGGATCACATTGCACTCCATGGCAGGAATTCACAATGGGGAGGGAGGGGAAAGCCCCCCCCCGTTCCATCAATGAGATTCACTGCCCTGGTGAGTCCTCTGTAATGATGCAAATGTGTCACGTTCCTCAGCTTTGCTACTTTTGAAAAAAGGCAGAAAACTACTGACTTACAAGAAGCCAGAAACTGGGTTAAAACGTGTGGCTTAATGTTTCTCTGAGATGGCTTCCCCCGTCTGTTACAAACATGGAATATATAAAAAAATCTGATAATGGTAGGAAGTAGGCAGAAGTGCCTTTGGGTCACAGGGACAGGTTTTTCTGTTCACATCCTCTGGTGTTGTATGGCAGAGGTCCTGACCTGAGGGTCCAATTGTAAACCTTTTGATAAGGGGTCATTCTATGCAAACCTCCTAAATTATACATCTTTACAATCCCATAATACTTTAGTTAAACACACAAATTACAACATGTAGGATGAGAATTATAAAGAGAATTACAGAGACCAAAAACATTCTCAAGGTCATTGGGTTCATGGTCTTACTTCTGAAGATTATAAAGAAACAATCCAGGGAGAAATCTTTATTTGGTTCCTAAAGCTCTCTAGAGAAAAAGTAGATCTGAAAATTCTCTTACGATTGTCAACCTTTCTTTGCAAAGTTAACTTCCTAAAGAAACCTAATTTTCAAGGCCAAGGAAGGCCAAGGAACATCTTATTTTAACTAATATTTGGAACACGTGTTACTTGGCAACACCCACTCATGGTAGGCATGGAATTATGGTTTTTAGAATGTTAACACTGCAAGCAACTAAAAACACTTTCTTTCCTCATCTATGTTTTAAAATGTCATTAAGGGTGATACAATTATGGGAAAGTTAGTAAAAAGTCAGTTAGCAGCTAACACTCTGCTTTTGGCTTTTCGTGTTAAATTCCACTGACTTGCAATGCTTTGTAATTGGTTCAGTAAAGGACCATGAATCTACCCTAAGGCATTTTGTATGTTTCAATAAATTAAAATTCTGCATTGGTATAGATAGAAATTCTGGTATCTAGGTAAAAACTTCAAAAAGCTAAAAAGAAAAAAATCTAGAAAGCTATATTGCTGGAAGAATCTGTAGATTCGTGTAATTAAATCTGTTTTAGGGAGTGATGAAAATATTCATTTACTGTTTCACAAGAATTTAAGGAGAGCCTACTGAGTGCCAGATGCCATTTTCAGCTCAGAGGACGTACGAAGGAAGGAAGCCAGCCCTCCTCTCGTGCCCCTCACTGTCAGCAATGACACGAGGTGCCTTCTCGGTGGTACCTCAAATATTCCAAGCACAGATCCTTCTACGTGGGTGTTGTTCTGTCCCATGGATTGCCACAGGTCAGAGAGGTTAATTATTGGCCCAAGGTCATGGCCGTAAGCAGTGTGGCAGGATGCAACAGAGACCACCAGAGCAAGCAAAATTAAAACAAGCAAGCTGCATCGTGTTGCCAAGGGGCCAGTGAAGAAATGCACAGAAGTTTGCTGAGGGGGAAAACGTGAGGGGTTTTACGTGCTAGAAGAGCTCAGGGTGGTTATGCTAACTAGGTGCTGGGGCCTAGCTAGCACTCTGGTCTGTGCACAGCTGGTTACAACAATGGACTTAAGCAGAACTAGGAGTCTTCATTTCCCTCCAACAACAGGCGGGCCTGTGCAGGAAGGGAAGCCCGAACGGAGGCACTGAAAGTTCCTGGTCCTTTGTCAGCCTGCGCTGGGGAGGCCAGTGGAGGGAGACGGTGGAGGGACAGCCATCTTCACTATCTCCTAGGTAAGCGCTGGTACAAGTGGGAAGCCTTCCTTATAGCAGCAAAGGCAAGTAACTTAAAAAATTCCCATATAGATAAGGTAGACATTTTTAATGCTTCAAGACTAAGTGATTGTAAGAAATAAAAATACTAACATGAAAGCAAATGGACACAATTCTGAAGGAAAAAAAAAGTTATCTGGAAAAAGGCTGACTATGACATAGGTAAGAAACTTCAGACAGACCCAGAAAGGAATGGAAAGTGGACAAGAACTTTATTATCTCACCCCTATAGCTCCTGGCATTAAAATAATTGAATAAAATAGTGATAAGGTGTCAACACATTACCATACAACTGCTCACAAGTAAGTGAAATACCCTTACAAGTTTTATGTAAATTACATTACGACCTGATTTTCTTCCTCAGCGAGATAGTTATGGAGTTACAGTTATGACGGTAACGATCTACGCAGGTGAAATGATGTGGAAAACTAAGTAGAGTCTGGGGATTATTAAACCCTCCTCCCCCCCCCAATAAAAGATTTGCTAAAAGCTTTTCTGATTGGAATCATGAACCTAATAGAGATAAAATAACTTGGGGACAAATGAAGGACCTCAATCTCTGCTTTCATATACATCGTAATTTCACCAGAGAGCCAGTCTCTACTTCCCACAAGGGATGGAGCTGAGTCCCCATGAAGAGGGAACGAACACATCGGCAGCTTCTGTCTCCATGGTTTACTGTTCACGCTGCCCTGTCATAGCTTCTTTCAAAACTTGTCTTCAGAATTTTGAATGAGCCAGTTGCATTCTTTGGTGCAAAATTATGGTTCTGCAGAAACCGGCATTGTGGAAATTTTATCACAACTCACTTCCAATTGTAAAATGAGGGAGTCTTCTTTTGGAAAAAGGTTGCAAATACAGTTCCACTGGATTTGATTAAACAAATACTTTCTGGAGGGTCTCGGGTCACAGATGCACTTATTCACAGAGCTTTTTGTCTAGTGTTTTATAAGAATGCATTAAAAAATGATGCAACTTAGTAGAATACCTGTATAAATAATTATATAAATATGGAAGGTGAAAGAAAGTGTAGGCTTCTGGAGGAAGTGAGCATGTGGCCATGAAGGGCCTGTAGGATTAAGCAGAGTAATAGGGCTTCACAGAGATGTTTCTCCTGAAATCTGAAATTTGTTTTTTATAATAATGTTTGTCATTTCCCACCCTTTCCACGCTATTCAGGTACAGCCCTATAAAGATAAATGCACTTTAACAAAAATGTTTTTAATGTTCATTTATTTTTGAGAGACGAGAGAGAGCGAGAGCAAGGGAGGGGCAGACAGAGAGGGAGGCACAGAATCTGAAGCAGGCTCCAGGCTCTGAGCTGCCAGCACAGAGCCCTACATGGGGGTCCAAACTCATGAACCGCGAGACCATGACTTGAGCTGAAGTCGGATGCTTAACCGACTGAGGCACCCAGGTGCCCCTGATGAACATACTTCTTAACCAGTTCAAGCACGTCTGTTGGGGAGACATAGAGAGTACTTTCTAAATGCATCTTCAGGCCATTTTCTCACCCCAAGCTCCAACTTCTTACAAAAAATACAAAAGTCACCATTCAGACAAGATCAAAGTCATTCTATGTTAGCCTGACCTTGTAGTCTATCTTAGAGGAAACCTAAAAATAGGCAATAGAGAAAAAGACATTTGGTTGGAAATATGGTGACAGAGCATCAAAAATCCTTCACTACTTTAAGTCACATTGTTTTGGAATTTCCTAAGGAGACATAATCATTAGGACAAATGTAAATATAAAGGGAGCATAGTATGGTGACTGAAAAAGATAGATTCTGAAATCAAAATGCCTTGATTCAAATCCTGAATTCACCATATCTAACTGCATGACCTTGGGCAAGTTCCATAAATTTCCTATGCTGACCTTCAGAGTACTTAAACTTTGGACAAAATACGAATGAGGGCTCCATATTCCCTAACCACGAAAGGGGTTGCCAATGCCTTCTTTGTAAGGCCCAGATAGTAAATTATTTCAGTATTTTGGGGCCGTATAATCTGTTATACCGTCTCCACTCTGCTGCTGCTGCAGTGTAAAAGTAGGCACAGATAACACATAAACAATGGACACGGTGTATGGTTGTGTTCTAATACAACTTTATTTACAAAAATGGGAAGTCGGTGGATTTGGCCAGTTGGCAGAACTTTGGCAAATACTGCTTAGTATCTTAGTTTTTTCCTCCTGGCATAGCATTGACACATAGCTGGCATTCAATATCTCTATCACTGTTATTACTGGGATCTTGATAACTTTCTATTCCAATAAAATTAAATCTAGTAAATTTATGATTAGTCAGGAAGAATGAGTATTGAAGTGAATTCCATAAATATTTTGTTCATTCACACCAAATGACAGGAATAACAAATAAAAGCTCATGTGCAAATCACGTGCACATTAAAAACACTTAATGCCCAGTCAGGAATGAATGGGTCCTGACCAGTTCAGAAGATGTGGACTGTAGCCTAGCAATGCATGTCACCTGGGGGTAAGGGTGGTGAGGACAGCTTGTACAAAGGGAATGACAATGTGCTCATCCAATCCCTGGTGAAATTTTCCTCTTATGAAATGTGTATCAGCCTTTGGATAACTCGCTTATTCTAGTATTTGCAGGTGGATCTAAGAGGACGAATAACGTGGGAACATAACAGTGTGCTTTAGCCAGCAATAAAAATGTGGAAAGTGGCCTCCACTGTGACGTCCAGATTCAGCTATCTGTCAGTTTGCTTATACAGCAGAAAGATTCTGTAAAACGATTATTTCAAAGAATCAAATATACCAGAGTTAAATTATATAAAGTCATTCTCTGCTTGAGTCAGAGGGTCTGGTTGTTCTCGCTGGGGCTGGTTCCTGAGATTGGCAGGAAGTCTATGGAGACCACTGGCTCAAGCAAAGATCCCTTGACTCAGAGAAGTGGATCTTTTGGTCTCAAGGGGTTTCCTAACACCTGTACTCCATCCTGATGTTTAGGCATCCAGCCTGGATTTAAAATCTTAGCTCTTGTCACTCATTATTTACTTGGAGGTATTTTTTTTTTTTTTTGTAATAACTTGGCTGCTCAGAATACATCTCCAGATTCTACCTTTCTTAATGCTAAAATGTGTTCAATATTGCAAGCCATGCTTAACCAATTAAATGAGTCTTACTCTTTGTCTGTTCTAAAGCCAGATTACCACTGGTCTTCTAATAAGCTGTGGCTGGGGTGCCTGGGTGGCTCAGTCGGTTAAGCATCCGACTTCGGCTCAGGTCATGAGCTTACAATTTGTGAGTTCGAGCCCCTCATTGGGCTCTTTGCTGGCAGCTCAGAGCCTGGAGCCTGCTTCACATTCTGTGTCTTTCTCTCCCTCTGCCCCTCTGCCACTCATGCTGTTTCTCTCTCTCTCAAAAATAAACATAAAAAATTAAAAAAAAAAAGAAGCTGTGGCTAAGTGACCAGCTTCACTGGTCCTACCAGTAACATGTGTCTGCTACAAATCAGCACCACTAAATACAACATCTATCACATGACCACCAGCAAATGCATTAGGAGTCTGGTCTCTCAGGCCATGTGGACCTGGGTTTGAACAGGTCTACCACGTAGAGCTGCTGGAAAGATTATAAGAGAAATGCAAACTAAGGGCACAGCACAGAGCCTGACACAGAACTGTGCGTATGTAATGAGGGCTAGCATTTACGAATATTATCATCATTTCCTGAAGACATCAGATTTCAAGTAACAAAAGTGAAATCGTCATCAGTATTTTGCTTCAATCAACCATGTAGATAGATTTATAAACTGAGAAGTTCAGGGGCCCCTGGGTGGCTCAGTCAGTTAAGCATCAGACTTCGGCTCAGGTCATGATCTCACGGTCCATGGGTTCAAGCCCCACATTGAGCTCTGTGCTGGCAGCTCAGAGCCTGGATCCTGCTTCGGATTCTGTGTCTCATTTCTGTCTGCCCCTCCTCTGCTCACATGCTGTCTTACTTTCTCACAAGAATAAATAAGCATTAAAAAAAGAAAAACCTAAGAGTTTAATTAAGAAGACCCAATGCACATACATTCTGTAAGCACCTGTTAGGTGTGAAATGTCCTAGGTTCAGGAGTAACAATGAATTGGACAAATCTCTGCCCTTACAGAGTTTAAGGTCAAGAGCAGGACTAGACACAAAAGTTCAAAAGAAAGCAGACACGGGATGCTGCGGGTCATAGAGCAGAGATACCTGATGCAGACTGGGATTCCAAGGGAAGATGTTTTGAGATGAGTCTTGGTGACCAAAAAGGGTTGGGCGGTGAAGACCACAGATTAATGCCACGAAAAGTGTGAAGTCACATGTCATATGTATAGAGGTACAGGTAGTTCAATCCTACTGCAGTTTAACATGCAATGTGAGGAGAAGCTGTCAGCAACCCTCAGAGTCCCCATTCCTCAAAGCCAAGTTCCGGGTCGTAGGAACCGTGGGGTCTTACCCCATCTCAGGCACCTAAGCTCCACTGAACGTGCTTTTGGTGTCAATGGAGACTCCAAGGATTGTAGTTACAGAAACACTGACACTAATTTCCAGAAATCACATAAGAAATCAATTTCATTAAAGAAAAAAGGCAATGGTAACTCATACAGCAATTACATCTGGATATTTTGGGTTTTGAAATCCTGGGCATTAAAAAAAGAGTTCCTGGGGTGCCTGGGCAGCTCAGTCAGTTAAGTGTCCGACTTCGGCTCAGGTCATGATCTCACGGTTTGTTGAGTTCAAGCCCCGTGTCGGACTCTGTGCTGACAGCTCAGAGCCTGGAGCCTGCTTCAGATTCTCTGTCTCCCTCTCTCTCTGACCCTCTACTGCTCACACTCTCTCTCTCTCTCTCAGAAATAAATAAAACATTTAAAAAAACCTGTAAAAAAAAGAGCTCCTATCATGACTGAAATTGCATGTGATCCCTTACACGTGCAAGTGCTGGTCCCTGCTCAAGAAGACTTTACTATCTGTCTGGGATATACGAGGAGCAGTCACCAGGTAAGGGAAAGCTGCCCTCCCTGGTTTTTATGAGCCTTACCTACACTGTCTCATTTTCATGAGCTGCTGCACCTGTTGTGTGTCCCCCGTGTCCAGGGACCCACTTCCTTCCAACATATCTTGATGGGTCACAAAACAATGCACGTGAGTTAGAAATCTAGTGTGGGTGGATTCTATGAGGAAACTATTCTCAATCTCTGAAAAGATTCTCTAAACTCAAATACCTAACAGGGTAGGGCAGAGACTGCCAGCTGGTCACAGAACTCATTTCTTCTTCTTACTAGGTACACAGCCAACAGATATTTCCTAGGGAATGGGGAGTGGAAGTGATGTGTGCCAGGTGTAGCCCATAAAAGTCTCCACAAATCATTGTCCCTGCCCTTTGGTCATTCAGGGATTGCATGTACGGCTGGGGAGACCCTGAAAGCCACATGTGGAGAGTCAGGGAGCCTCTGGTCCTCTGGGTCCTTTATGACTGTGTGGAATAGAATGGACCTTCCCTCCCCACCCCCCACTCCCATGACCTAAAATCCAATTACAACTAAGTAAGTGAGAAATACATTCCAACCAGGCTGAGGTCCCTGAAATTTTAGTTTGCTGTAACAGCTAGCCAATTTTAACTAATTCATCTGGTTAAATATATCTGTGGCCAATCCGTTTTCTTTTCCTTAAAAAAATAGTATAACAAAATTGTTACATGGTTTCAGAGCATGACGGTACCTCTTCCTTGTAGAAATCTGTTTTTTGTTAATCCAAAGCCTAATAATTACTGTATAATTTAATCAGAGTCAGCAAAAATAGATTTCTATAAAGGATTAGCTTATAACATAAGTCAATAAAGCTGGCCTGGGATGAAAACAAGAAAACAAAAACAATGATCAGAACATGTTTGCTCTGCCTAAAGAGAGAGCCTTCTACTTAGTACTTAGTATCCAGTAACTGTTGTCAAGGCAGAATGCAGACCATGTTTCTAGATCTTTCAATTTTTTGGAGAGGACTGGGAGATTGAAAATTTATGTGACTTTTAAAATTATTTTTATACCCTGCAAGCTAAATAAAACATAGCTATGGACTTTTTATGAACACATACCATTCTCTCCCCACCCCTAGTTTATGAAGTATGACTTTTTTTTAAATGTTTTATTTATTTCTGAGAGAGAGAGAGAGAGACAGAGAGTGAGCGAGCGAGCATGAGCAAGGGAGGGTGAGAGAGAGAGGGAGATACAGAATTGGAAGCAGGTTCCAGGCTCTGAGCTGTCTGCACAGAGCCAGACGTGGGGCTCGAACCCACGAACTGTGAGATCATGGCCTGAGCCGGAGTTGGATGCTTAACTGACTGAGCCACCCAGGCACCCCTGAAGTATGAGTTTTTTAAAAGTTTACTTATTTATTTTGAGAGAATGAGAGAGAGCACATGCATGAGAGTGGGAGAGGGGCAGAGAGAGAGGGGAAGAGAGAGGGAGAGAGAATCCCAAGCAGGTTCAGCACGGTCAGTGCAGAGCTTGATGTAGGGCTCGAACTCATAAACCATGAGATCATGACCTGAGCTGAAATCAAAAGCTGGACACTTAACTGACTGAGCCACCCAGGCACCCCTGAAGCACGACTCTTACAGTGACACAGAATCCAGCTTTCAGACATGGTCTTCAAATCATCAGGGCTGATGTCAGGTACTTTCTCTGAGAGCTCAGAACCATCTCTGATGCAAAAGAAAAACTAGCTCTATAGGAAAGCTCTAAAACTTAAGAAACCAAATTTGGGAATTTAGATGAAGTCCTCAGTGTCCTGGGATGTGATAAAGCTCCTGAGCTCGAGGTGCTGGGCCTTGCCTAAAGAAAGTGAGAGGCAAGATTCTAACTGGTTGGAGTGTTACACTCAGCAGCAGCTGTGTGCGCAGACAGGCCTGGTATGCAGGGGAGAGTCGGGGCCAAGAGGCCAAGTGTGACCATGAGAAATCCGATGTGGAACATTTAAGCAGCCACATCACTTGCTGTGATGACCATCTCTGACCAGTGCCAGCTTTCATCTCAGCTGAGTTTGTTTGTGGATAGGGCAAGCCCTGCTCTCCTAATGCTGCCCCCAAGCCAGGAGCCGTGGTTCAAATGATCCCAGTGACCACTCACTGTCATCTGTGAAGCCTCCCAACATGGACAGCGGCATCCTTTCTCATAGATCGAGAGTCCCCATAAGAGTCCCTCGGCCCCAAACTCAGAATGGAAAAATTTTCAAGTCAAATTTTAAGGGCAGAGGAAGCTTCTGGATGTCCCAGTGTGCACTTCTGATAAATTCAAATGACTTTCAGAAAGGCACTGTTTTAATTGCCTGGCTGATCCTGACCTTTGCCAAGGATGGTACAGGATCCGATAAACATACCACTTTCTTGGGACTCAGATGGACAGGACTTAATCCCCCTTCACTTCCTAACAGTGTGTGCCTACTCTGCTGTGCTGTGGCGAGGGGAGGGAGAGTGTCAAACAAATATATATAAAACTTAGTAAGTACAGCGCCTAACTCATAGGGTACCCCAAACAATAGCTTTTGCTATTATTCTGGAGAATGAAACTGCATAATGTTAAGTTGTGTAAAGTGAGCACCAGTGAGTATTGTAAACGTAACATGCACTCCACCAATGTTTGTTTAATATAAAAGCAATCGTAATTAAGTCTAAGGGTTAAAGAGCAGAACGCTAACGGTTTCTGTTTCCTATCCTGGGGCGAAAGGGATGGCTCCCTGAAAAGTGAACCACTGGCTGTAATGTACATTCACCCTGATTTTATTAGTGATGCTAATGTGGAGGGAACTCATTGAAAAGAACATCAAAAGCTACAGAGTGTCTGCAACCAGTCCCATTGGCCAAAAAGTGCACTGATGAACATTTACTAATGAGGGTAATTAAACATGGCTTGATAACCACCAAAAGCCCTGCTGATTATAGCGGTGAAGCAGATAAAGAAGGAACCTGATCCTCTAAAAAGAGAGCAGACATTATACTAAAAGTGTCTGTCTGTCCAGCAGCCAACAGCTGCTCTGCATCTAGTGCTAGGTTCCAATATGTGACCAACCTGGGGTGCTGATAACCTAAACCAGAGCAGCGGATCTGCAAGCACTGGCCAAAGTCTACTATACAGAAGACAAAAGGCACAGGTGTGTTGTTGTTTTTCTTAGGCTTCTTAGCTATTTTGTTAAAGAAATTAACAACCTGTGTCCTGGCACAGAGCTTAGACAGCTAGAGATGCTAATCAATGGCTGGGAAGGTCAGGACTACCCTGGTAAGGGATTACTTTATGTTGTTTTCTTTCTAATCAGTTAGCTCTTTAAGAAGGATATTTTCTCTTGGCAGAAAAAACAGGAATCTTGGCTAAGCCAGCCTGAGGCTAGGTCTTCAGGCTCCCCAGCACCTGTGACCGCAGTCGCTACCTGGCATTCACCAGCTACCTCAACTAACTTCTGAGACCTGCCCATCCTTTCAACAAGCTGGTAATTCTTTGGGATTGTCCAGCTGAGACATCGGGCAGGCCAGTGCCTGATTACGACGAGCCACGTCTGCCTGGTATGGCATAGTCTCCATGCACATCTTGAGGCAGCACACATTGTCTGTAAAATACTACCTATGTGTAATAAAAATCGATTAAAACTTGTTGAGAGTGTAACATGGCAGTAATCCCATTTCTGAGACCTACTCCTGTAAAGAGATAATATGTGCCCCCCAAAACTAATAAAAATGTATGAATCATATTCAGTTGCTAAAAAGGCTGAATGCACACTACAAAGAAGTAAGTCATGGGAATAAAAGGCACAGCATGTGGAATACAATCAATGAGGTAACAGTGACCAATGGTGACAGGTGGTAGATACACTGGACGTGATAACGTACAGACTCGTTGAATCATTAGGTTGTACACCTGAAACTAGTGTAACATTGTGTATCAACTAGACTCAGAAAAAATAAATACACTTTGTAACAGGGAGTCACATGTGAATTATGAAAAATAGAAATAGAATGTATTTCACAAAACTGAACTTCTCAGGAACTGAGCATAAGATTTAAAGCAATAACAGGGTGCCTGGGTGGCTCAAGTTAAGTGTCTGACTTCGTCATGATCTTGTGGTCATGACCCTGCATGGGTGTCTCTGCTCTTAGCACATAGCTTGCTTCAGATCCTCTGTCTCCCTCTCCTCTGCCGCTTGCCTGCTCATGCTCTCTCTCTCAAATAAAGAAAAACATTAAATCAATAATATCTTAGTTGGAAAACGGAGAAGTCTTTGGATTAAATTTACTTAGAAAGTAAGAGTACTGGGGAGGGGCACCTGGTGGCTCAGCTGGTTGAGCCTCTGACCTTGTCTCAGGTCATGATCTCACAAGTTTGTGCGTTCAAGCCCCACATCTGCCTCAGATCCTCTGTCTCGCCCCCTCCCTCTCTCTCAAAAATAAATTAACATTCAAAAAATTAAAAAAGGAAGGAAAAAGAAAGAGAGAGTATTGGGGCACCTGGGTGGCTAGTGCCTTACCACTGATTTTGGCTCAGGTCGTGATCTCATTGTTTGACTTCGAGCCCCGCCTTGGGCTTTGTGCAGACAGTGTGGAACCTGCCTGGGATTTCCTCTCTCTCTCTCTGTCTTTCTCTGTCTCTCTCTCCCTCTGCCCTTTCCCTGCTCACACACGCTCTCTCTCAAGATAAATAAATAAACTTAAAAAAACCTAAAAATAATAAAGAGTATTAAAATTTTTTATGTTTATTTATTTTTGAGACGGAGAGAAACAGAGCATGAGTGGGGGAGGGGCAGAGAGAGAGAGAGACACAGAATCCGAAGCAGGTTCCAGGCTCCAGGTTCCAGGCTGTCAGTTCAGAGCCCGACGCGGGGATCGAAACCAAGAACCATGAGATCATGACCTGAGCTGAAGTCAGATGCTTAACCAACTGAGCCACCCAAGCACCCCATAAAGAAGAGTATTAAACAAAGGGTTTCTTTTCCTTTAGGGAAAAAAAGAAAAGTAATTGATAAAGTCCACCAAAAACGTTGAGGCAAATCTTGTTAAATCCAGTTAGAGAATTTATACAAGAAGATATGAAGACACTGTGAAGTGACACAATGAAAACAGGTGGTAGTGGCCCAAGAACAGGCAGAGAGCAAGTAGAACAGCGCGGGGTCAGGCAGCCAACACACAGACCCACACGTATAGAACAACCTGCTTTCTGATGGGCGCCCTGCAGACCAGCGGAGAGGGCACCTTTGTAGTAAACAGTGCTGCATAGCAAGAACAAAAACAAAAAAGAATTCTGATAAATATCTTATACCAAATGAATAATCCATAAGGGACAGATCATAGACTTAATGTGATGGGTAAAACAATAAGGCTTCAAGAGGACAACATAAAGTTGTTGTGCTTTGTTTTGTTTTATTTATTTATTTATTTATTTTTGCTTGGGAAGGAGAGCGCATTACCTCTGTAGAAAAAGTTTTCTTAAACAGGACATAAATGGACTAACCATAATGGAATAAAATTGATAGATTGGACTTCATTAAAATTAAAAACTTTTATTCATCATAAGGCGCCATTAAGAGAATAAAAAAGCAAGCTACAGAATGGGAGAAGATATTGACAATACATCTATCTGATGAAGAAATGACATCCATAATATATAAGGACCGCCAACAGATCAATAAGACAGGGGCAGACAACTTAATACAAAAAGGGACAAAAAAGCCAAGCAGAAACCTCACAAGGAGATCAAAATGGTAAATCAGTCAGTAAGAACACTCTGATTAGATCATAGAGAGACACATACTATTTGAGCGGCTGAAATTTAGACTGAAAAAAGCCGAGTGCTAGTGAGGATGTAGGGCAACAGGACGCTCATGCACCACCATGGAGAGGGGAGGGGTCAACCGGCACTGTCTCTTCGGAAAACTGGCGGGTTTGTGCTAAAGCTGCACATAGACACATTCTAGGATACACAAATTCCAGTCCCCGAGGACATACCAACAGAAATGCACCAACACACACACACACACACACACACACACACACACACACNTGATTCTGATCTAAGTCAAGGCAGTAGCCTGGGTGGTGGAGATAGGCAAATGGACTTCATGAACTACTTCAGAGGTAGAGGAGACAGTACCCTTGGTGTAGCATTCTTACAAGGCATATTTCATTCTGCTCTTATGAGGTAAATCACAGCATGAATAAATAAATTTAAAAAAAAAGCCTGCTATGTAATTTTCTCACAGCTTCCTATAATGAGGACTGCAAATGGAAATCATAAGACAGAATCCCAAATGGACAGAAGCTTTTGATCTAGATGAGTGAGGCACCAAAGAACCAAGTGGCTACCAAAAGATACCATTGGAAGACCAGTACTAAATATATTAGACACAGAAGACAATATAGAGAAAGTTCCGGAAAAATCTTTGGATTACTGGGTCAGTGAGTAGGAAACAAAACATTCATGCCTAAGAGCTTGGCTGGGGGCAAAGGAAACTTCAGAGGTCAGTAAAAGAAGAAGCTGAAGATTTATGGTGATGGTTTTAATAAATCTTGCAATAGGTAACTTTGACTATTTGATCTCAAGACTCAGTCTATCTGGATAAAGTCAAAAAGGAAGTCAGTCTTTCGTAAAATAGCTACAACAATAAAACCTCATGAAACAATTTCTCAAAAGAACTAGAAGGGAGGAGGGAGAAAGAGAGGCTGCTCAGGAGGCCTTGGTCCAAACTCAGATGTTGAGAATGATCATGACTCTTGCCTCTGGGCCTCCAATTATACACACCATCCCATTATGACTGGTGGCCTTCCAGTTAGTACTATTTTTACCAAAGCTTCATGGAGTTGGGTTTAGATTTATGCCTAGAAAATTATGCACAATGACATGAAAAATAAAATACCAAAAATGGAAGATTTAGGAGATAACGTGATCAATACACGTTTGCTGATCTAGAATATAGCTCAGGAAAGTGAAAGGATAGATTAATTAAGTATTAAGCCAAACATGAATTTTAATATCTGAAGACATTTATAAGCAAGAAACCCTGAGGCATATTTATAGGGCCACTTTAATTAGTCAGTATTCAAAGCAGCTTTACACATGAGTCAAGTTTTCAACGTATTTTAATAAGCATCTCTTCTAAATGCAAGAGTTGAGGTTCCGTAAACCAAGCATGGAATCTGGAATCAGAAAACATGGGTTTCAGTTCTGGCTCTGCCAGTTACAAACTCTGAGAGCAAATCACACAACTTGCTACAAATGTAAAATGGAAAACTCTTAACGGGTGGCCATAGAAATTAAACACACCAAGGATGTGAACTGCTTTGTAAAACAAAAAGTGATACATTATTTCCTCAAATGAGTAGGGAAGCAAAGAGAAAATATGTTCACGAAATTTGCTTGTATTCAAGTTAACAGTCTTATCACAAATGTCCACACAGTATTCAAGTTAACAGTCTTATCACAAATGTCCACATATATATTTAAGAAAGTACATTTGAGTTTACTGATAATGATCCAAGACCCAAGAATTCTGGGTTCTTATTTACTTATCTACTTATTAATACGTTTTAAAACGTTTATTCATTTTTGAGACAGAGAGAATAGACTGTGAGCAGGGGAAGGGCAGAGAGAGAGGGAGACACAGATTCCGAAGCAGGCTTCAGGCTCTGAGCTGTCAGCACAGAGCCTGACGCGGGGCTCAAACTCATGGACTGAGAGATCATGACCTGAGCTGAAGTCAGATGCACAACCAACTGAGCCACCCAGGTGCTCCTCTGGGTTCCTTTTTTGACCACTGCCCTAAAGGTTACATTTGTACATGGAAATAACCTAATTATCAAAGGTTATTTGATAATAACCTAAAAAAATGCCTGTCATGGTGATTTCTTATGGATTACATTAGTATCTTCGAGGTAATTGCAAGAGGAACTATATCAGGGGAGTTAGTTTAGTCCAGACGAACCTGGATTCAAATCCTGCGTCTATCACCTCCTACTTGTTTATGAGAGCCCAATCATCTTTAGCTCTGTTTTCTGTCACAAAAGTAGAGAGATATTCATAGAATAATATCACAGGTTTCAAAGATTTAAGAGATGATAGCATATAATGTACTTAGTAGAATGCCTGGCATGTGATACAGACATTATAAATGTTAGCGAGGATAATACCTAAAATTTACACATAAAGAGCTTTGTGTTTCACCTACTGATCACTCTCATCTCTGTGAACTTGTATGCAGTGCCTCAGGTACACAGTGATACGGAAGTTCACATTATTTTACAGCCAGATGGGAACTTCACCATTTGTTGAATGGCTACTATGAGTCAGGCAGCATGAAAGACACTATGGATACAAAAATGAACTAGAAATTATAGTCTTTAATTTCAAATACTTCTCAAGAATATAAGACTCCTGAGGGCAAGTACTTGCTGGGTCTGCCCACTTCTCTATCCCCAGGGACCATAGTATCTGGAATATGGAACTTACTTGGTAACCATTTGTAAAATGGATTTTCTGTGCTCTTACTGTATAAATCCCATTGTAGAAATTAATTTTACTTCTATTAAAGGGAAACATTTTTAGTAGTAGTATAATTGAAACTGGGTTTAAATCCTAGCTCCTTGAAATAATGTTAGTGATTTTCTTACAAAATAAATATAATGACATCTGGCACTTTGAAAAAAAAAATTCAAGAAATGTGCAGCACACCTAGGGAAGAATTCCCACCAAGTATTTGATAATGTGATAAGCAAAGGAACCTTGATACCATGTTCTTACTGCACGTATTAACATCTGTCCTACCACTGAAACTAACTGATGACAAAATTCCACTTTAAAGGTTTAAATATAGCTCACCTGGTCTTCTTCTCCTCCACCTTCTTCATCATATTTTAAAATATTATCTCTTACATCATCTTCTGGATCAATTAGAAGTTGCTTGGCCTGGCGTTCTTTATCCCGACGTTTCATCCATACCACAAACATCAGAACGAGGACTAGAGAGAAAACGAGTAAAGAAAAGCATAATGGCATAACTTTTAAAACATGACCTTTCTAATAATAGACTTTAATACTACTAACATACTTATATGGGTCAAAAGCTTGTCATGCAGCTTCTTCTGTGTTCTTTCTTTCTGGCCTCCCATGAACAGAGAGAAGACAAAGCAGGACCCAAGCACTGGGTACTGAGAGTGAAATCCTGGGTTCCAGAACCTGGTGCCCTGTGAACTCACTGGCTAAGTGTCCATCCTCAACAGTATCATTTACAGATGGGGATGAGAATCACTTCCTTCTCTCCCTTCTGCTTGCTGGAGGATAGGATACTCCTAATATAACGGTTTGTAAATTCTAAACCAACAAACAATGGTAAGTTAAATTGCTACTTGTTATGTAACTGTTATTTCACTGAGGCTGGTGGGCCATCACTATACCCTCGGAAATCAAGAGGGAACAGCACTCCCCAGAGAAGGTAAGTGCTTGCCAGGACGACTTGGGGAGTAAATTGACACTGGATCAGCAACTGGATCTCAAGGACTTCGGGCTCCCAAAGGCTGTACTTTTCTACCGCACCACTCTGCATTCCCGCTCCTCTTAAACTGCATGTTTCAAGTAAGAAGTGGACGGGAAGATATGTTGGAGCACTGAAATAACATTAGGCTTTCAGGCTTTACATTTCTGTGCCAGGTCTGGCACCATGAATCTTTCAGAGGGTTGATGTTCAAATCAGCACCAATTCATTTTCCTTCAAAATGCCATAATCACTTCTTCATGCCAAAGTCCATCATGTCGAAGTCTTTCCTCATAAGGTTAGCATATATGCCACATTTTGGTTCAAATTGAAACATATCCCTAAGTGCACATTGAGGAGTGCATTCTCTCTAAAATCTGAGGATATCAGTTTACATCCTGAAGCAAGAGATTTAATGACTCCTATTTGAGCACATTTTATTATTGGCCATAAAAGTAAATATCCTCCTTTTAAAGCCAGATACATGATCTCATTTGCCATTGTTCCAGGGCTAAATCTAGCAAGTGGATTATTAGTACAGCATGCAGGTTTCAAATTATAGTTAAAGTAGTCTCCACACAGGAAGTAAAAAATGCTCAGGCTTCTACCGTAATTGCTTAGAATAAAGGGACAGAATTCTAAATTACCAGAACACTTGTAAATGGAGAAAACATAAAAGAAATGGCCAACATTTTCAAGAAAGTGATTGGTGCGTAGCGTGATCACACAATAAACTAAGTTCTGCTGCTATTTAACAATAAAACACAGGGCCAGGCAATTTATCCTTTTAACCTGCATGCTTAGAAGGGGCTCCTAAAGTACTTTCCAGTGGTTAATTTCTTGCATTCCATTGAACCAAAGATTGCAAAGTGTCTGAAGAAGGAGCAATTCCTTAATCTAGATTTGCTCTGAAGACAGATAATTTATTGAGCTGTGTAATCATTTCTATTATCAAATGTGCTGTATGAAGTACAATATCTCACTATTTTATGTAGCCCTTCAGAAACAAATACCTTGATCCCTGCATGACTGGAGTTAGCTGCTGACTGTGCTTTATACAAAGGAAAACTAAGGAAAGCAATATACTTATTTTCCTAAATCATCAACTCAGTGCCATAAATTCATATTCAAATCGTAAGTGCTCAAACTTGGTAAGACCATCTAACATTTTCCCATGAAAAGAGTTTGCTACAGCTCACCAAGCCACGGTGCCAGAAAACAGCCAGAAACAGGGTGCGCCGGCTGGGTTTGCTGCAAATATGTAAGTGCTTCAAATAGTGCTCAGGGTTTTTCTCACTCGGAAGTGGACCTGCCTCCCCACATACAATTTGGCAAGAATGGGCTCAGAGGTGAAGAGAGAGATTAGATTGTTTCGAAAGGCAACAGCAAAAAGTTACTTTGCAAAACATTTTAGGTGGGAAAAGAATTTAAAATCCAAGAGACATGGACGCCTGAGTGGCTCAATTGGTTAGCAGTGGACTCTCGATTCCCACTCAGCTCATGATCTCACAGTTCGTGGATTTGAGCTCTGCATCGGGATCTACACTGTCAGCTTGGGATTGTCCCTCTCCGTCTTTCTCTACCCCTCTCTTGTGCTCTCCCTTTTTCTCTCTCTCAAAATAAATAGAAAACATTACAAATAAAGTCCGAGAGACAATACAAATACTCACTGAGCAGGATGATGATGCAAAGGAGGATGGCGATTATGGCCCCTGTACCAAGGCCTGCACCCACAATCCTGTCCACATCGGTGCAGTCTCCATTGGAGTCACACTGGCAGACCTTCACGCGAAGGATGGAAATATTTGATTTGGGAGGATTGCCCGAATCTGTGATTATGATTGGGACTTCATATATTCCAGCTTCAAGAAATTTGATCTTCAAATTAAGCTGAGCAAAATCACCTATATAAAAGAGGGGAAAAAAACCCCACCAGTTGACAGTTAATACATAATATGGTAAAAATACACAAAATTTTCGAGAACTGCATTTACTACTAACAGCATATAGTGAGCAATACAACTATGCTGCCTTGTAAAGGTTTTTTTTTTTTAAAGCTGTAGAAGCTTTTAGTATCTTATTTAACTTTAAGTAGCTTTAAAAATATATTTAATGATAAGATTATAAAGCACCTAAAATTAACTTTTCATATCAAGCTTCAACACCTCTCAACTGCACATACAGTCAAATAATTAACCTGTTCTTACCATTAAGCCGAGTGATAGTCCAATTTCTCTTAATAGTCACTGGAGACAAAGGAAGATCAAAAGCAAATGGTCCAGCATTTGGATCGATGTCATAATCAAGTGCTGTGATGTTAATTGAATTGGGGTCTGGAGTTTCACAAGTCTCTGCCTCTTGAGGTAACACTTGAGGGGCATTGTCATTAATATCAAGTAAATAGATCTGCAGAGTTCCCGTTCCGCTCATGGGAGGGATTCCTTAAAAGGAGAAAAATCACAAACCAACGCTGAACAATTCTTTCCCATGAGTCTCCATTACGGTGGAATTCTCCAAACTTCTAGCCTGCTTGCCCTTACTGTTGTATAACCCTGGAAAAAATCTAGTTGTCACAGCATCTGGCACACTGTTTTTCCAACAAGGCCACTTCTTGCTTCCTAGGACGACTGTCGCTGTTGGGGTGGAGAACTGAGCTCTGTGACAATACGTGCTACCCCTGCAGAGTGTACTTCTGCACCTTCCCTGCCCTTCCTGTCCCTTACTCTGGGCCTTGTGCACACCACGCTCTGCTAGGCACTGTGGGGAATACAAGAGAAGCAGAACGCAGGGCTCATGATCTTGTGGACCTTACTCTTTTGATGGAGGACCAAGACATATGCATGAAAGAGCATGAGAATGCCTCTAAGGCTTCAACACAGCCATGAAATATTCAATCTAAGGGTAACAGAGGCCCATAGACCTCACCTTGGGAAGAAATGCCATGGAGAAGAGAAATGGTAAAGCTTCAACACAGCTATGAAATATTCAATCTACAGGTCACACAGACCCATATACCTCATCTCGGGAAGACATGCCATGGAGAAGGGAAATGGCACTTATTGATCAACCAACTACCTGCCTGACCAAGTGTTAGGCTGCTCTACATACATTATTTCATTGTAATCCTATGAAGTGCCTTTGAACGGATTGGGAACCGAAGTCTGTGTAAATTGCTCATGGTCACACGCTCTTGTAAGTGCTGCAGTTGCTACTAAAGATAGATCTGCCTGACCCAAACCCACCCTAAAGATTTCTCTACTACTTTTTGTGATAATTTAGCCTCTGTGAGATTAAACGTATTTATAATATTATTATTTATAGTGACAAAATTATTTAATTTAATTTAATTATATAGTAGGCATTAAATATAGTAGAATAGAAATATAAAATATGTTAAAATAACAATTCTGAGACCCAGAGGTTAAAGTGACCTGTCCAAGAACATGCAACTAGAAAGGGGCACACATATATGCTAAGGAAGAGGCAAGGAGAAATCTCTATGGACCTGTCTGAGGCTACAGATGGTGCTGAGAGCAGGGAGAATGGGGGTGGGGGAAGTAGGGACAAGGTGGCTGTGAAGAATATTCTAATGATGACCATAGCACCAGGAGCTCTGTGATACTCCATGGTTTGAAGATCTTTCACACTTTTTTTAAAAAATATTTTTATTTATTTCTAGGAGAGAGAGAGAGAGAGACAGCATGAGCAGGGGAGGGTCAGAGAGAGAGGGAGATACAGACTCCGATATAGGCTCCAGGCTCTGAGCTGGCAGTCACCACAGAGCCCGATGCGGGGCTCGAACCCATGAACCGCGAGATCATGACCTAAGCTAAAGTCGGACACTTAACCGACTAAGCCACCCAGGCGCCCCAACACTCTTTATCACATATAATATTATTTGACTCTCATAACAACTTTATAGAAGAGGCAACTGCAAAAACAAATTCTCAGTGATGAAATGAAGGCACAGGAAGAATAAGAGCTTGCCCAGTCATTAAGGGGCTCCATATCCAGCCTTGGTTTAGAGTCAAGTACATTTGCAAAGCATCATAGCTACACAGATGCAACCATCTACTTCTTTCGCATACTAAACACCCTTTCAATTAGAAAAAAATACACCTTGGTGAATGACAAATCTGGTTGTAACTCACAACCAACACTCATACATATAATTTTATAGCCCTTTACATCTCAACATAATAGCGCAAGATATATCGCTTTAAGTTCCTTCATGGAGGAAAGCTATGCCTTACATTCAGTGAGAGCATAAAATAGACACTGATGCCGTGCTCTGATGTTCAGTGGCAGAAGCTGTCCCTACTACATTTCAAGTCTAAATATTTGAACAGTAGGTCTGATATTAGAAAGGATAAGAACTATTGCTTTTAGCTTGTCACACCATGTAGATTTAGAATAAATCATATTCTCATTGAATCTTATTATATAAGATTCAGAAAGGTCCATCAGAAATTGTTCTTATCAAAAGTGTTGATGGGTAACATTTTTCAAACGCATTTCTTGACCACCAAACTGAAGCCTGCTAGTTTTATGAGATGCTAGCATTCACAGTGTAGCACTAAATGACTCTAAAATATGGTTATGATCCAGTTTTAAAACTATTAACATATAACGGAAATATTTATTGGAGTGTTTATGTCAGGCACCGTTTAAAAAACTTTATGTGTACAAGCCACTTTATCTTCTTCCATACACCATGACTTAGGTGTTGCTACCATCCCTGTTTAAGAGAAAAAGGAGGGATAGCTGGGTGCAATCAGTTAAGGATCTGACTCTTGATTTCAGCTCATGTCATGATCTCACAGTTTGTGGGATCAAGTCCTGTGTTGGGCTCTGCACTGACAGCTGGGATCCTCTCTCTTTCTCTTGATGCCTCACCCTTGCATTAAAGTACACGTGCTTTTTCTCTCTCTCTCAATAAATAAACAAACTTAAAAAATAAAATAGAAAAGGAAACTGAACATACTGAAAATTTTATTGCTAATCCACAGTTAGAAACTGGTAGAACTGGAGTCTGGATCCAAGCAGTCAGGCAGACTTTCAAAGCTTACACTCTTAAACACACGTCATATTGAGAGCTAACAAAGCAAAACAAATCCACCACCAGGTTTATGTAGGTCATTTTTGTCTTATATAACCAAAAGAAGAAGGAAAAGGAGAAGATGATGAAGATGAAGACAAAGACGATGAAGATNAGAAAGGAAAAAATAGGTGCTAGACTATATGGTACAAAGAACACACAAAAACATGTTGTACTCACTTACTTCAATTTGTGCATGAAATTAAGGGTTACCTAGGCCATGGCAGATGAGAGGCAGAGAATTACAAAGAGAAAAAAACGCTGGAGACAGGCCAACTGATGTCAGCAAATAGGCTGACCATAAGAGCTGTAAAAGGATCACCTCAAAAAAACAGTGTCTGGGCCATGGAGGCATTGAGGCTATCCTCAACTTATAGCAATGAGGCATCAATGTGTAGTAGGGCAGAAGAACTACAAAGGTTTGTCATCATAGTACTAGGCACCATGAAGGGCGTATGGACGTCGGGAACATTCATTACAGAAGACAGGGACTATGTGAGAAAACCTAGCAGAAATGGAAACTAGAAGTAGGGGCCTTGGCTTGGTAAAGGTCAGTTTTCTAGTCACTTGGGTTTCATAGGAAAGCTTTTTTCTTAACGATGCATTCATGATGAGGCTCTACTCTCTTTAACAACATATTGGGTAATACGATGACCATATTTAATTACGTACCATTGTCAGAAGCCAGGAAAGTGGCATTATATATATTGTTTTTCACATTTGGTGATTCTCTGTCCAAAACAGCAATTGTTGTTATTTGCCCATTCACAGGATCTATTTTTAGCCAATTGGCAGGATCAGATAATTTTGTGTATCTACAAAAGGAAAGCTTTAGTAAGTTTAAATATTGTAATATACTTAAAAAAAGAAAGCATATTTTATGTCACCAGTCCATTAACTTGCATTTTTGTAGGTGCTGATTGAAAATACAGTGTTAACATGGAAAAGTTTTTCTGTTGCAGTGGTTAAACTCTTGTCTCTTGTCTAGTTTAATGGATAACAATGATCCCAATAAAACAGTTCAACTATACCTCCTAATTAAACAGTAGCCCTAATCTATAGGACTTAAGAGACATTATAAATAGAAGTTGAATTTTCTATCATGGAACACACCCAAAACATTTACCAATGCATCATAGGGGAGATGAGGTCACAGTGGGGACACTCCTACATTCCTATACCCATCATGACTTTCCCCACAGGGCCAAACCTCAGAACTACACTCTTCAAAGAAAGTCCCACCATCTGAGTCTATATAAAGTAGATTTATATGTAGCTGTAGGTTTATCAACTTAAACTCCTTTTTTATTCTGGGTAGAGAATAAGCTTTTCAAGCTCAGATAACCAATATACAGATTGGAAAAAATATCCTGTTTTGAAAGGTAAAAAGTGGTAGAGGTTCAATATGCCTATTAATGAGCTATTTCTCTATCTTGATGTCAATGTATAGAGAAATATGAAAGATATGCAATTATCTGCTAGCAGCAGTTTTTAAAGAAGTTAAATAAAATATGAGCTAATTTAAAAAATTATCATCACCAGCAATGGATAATAGTCATGTAGGCTGTGCTCTGCCAACAATCTACTCCCTCATCAGGAAGGATAAATTAAATTGTGCTGAGGTTGGAAATCTTTACAGATATGTTTTATAAGTCCTAGAACTACTGTACAGGTAAGAGGCAAAAATAATTAGCTCTTATATCTTGTTTTTGGCATGAGTTTTCTTTTTTTCCTGACATGTGCAGAAGGGATAAATGTTACAGCTTCTGAGAGTCCCCTCTTTACTTACAGTGAAAACTTTTTTGTGCTATTTGGTATAATAGCACAGGCTAAATTATTATGAAATATAAAAAGATAAAAGGGGTGGACGAAGGAAAGAGGCAGAGAACATTTTTTTCTTCATATGAAATATAAAAAGATAAAAGGGGTGGACGAAGGAAAGAGGCAGAGAACATTTTTTTCTTCAAATAATTACATGAGTAGATCCATTCTTCTATTTCCTATCTAATATGCTCTCGTTGATTTATTTACTGAGAGGAAGCTTCATCAAGGAATTAAAAATAATTTTGTCGTAAGTGATTTGGGTTCCAGTTCAAATTTTTCATTCAAATGTAAGTACACTGTATGCACAGCATAGAACATAAAGTAAATTTTTAAAAATGCTACGAATGGCATCTGATACCTAATATTTTGCTGCATGTATCGATCTGGGTCCTGAGCAGTAAATGTTGTTAACATAGTACCAGCATGAAGGCCTTCCTCTTGGCGAATGACCTTGGGATTTGGGGTAAAATAAGGGTTTTCATTCACATCAATAACTGTGACGGACACGGTTGCAGTTGACTGAGGTGGGTGCTGAATACCCTTGGCTAATGGCACTTGATTTTCAGCAGCAACAGTAAGGACAAACATCCTATTTGTTTCAAAGTCAATTGGCTGGAAAAAAAAAAAGGAAACCATATTTTTGCAGGAAATAAGAATAGTTGCATTCTGCAGTTAATTCTTCTTTAAGACTCCATTTCCAAAACATTAATTTTTCATTCATAACGCCAGAGGTTCCTCTCAAATTTCTGGAAAACATGCATTAGCATGGTCAATGATTAAAATATTTATCACAATTGAGCCTATTTATATAAGATATTTATTAATCTTGGGTACTTCAAAGATTTATGCTCACAAAATAATGCATATTACTATTGCACTGATTACATTTATTCAGCTACATCTAAAACCTTGATTATCCTTAAGAACAGCATTGTGAACTAAAAATGCTAAATAATCTGAGGTCAATTGAGAACCCAAGGGTCTAGATTATATTCTCAAACATTGGTATCAAAACCACACCTCATCCAAGAAAGCTTTTATTATCTGTGATGAAGTGCAAAAAACCAAAACCAAAATCAGAAACCATTAGAATTTGATTTTTTCATAAAGCAAAAACTTAATTCTACTTAAAACTATCATTTGTAATTTGAAACACATTTTAAAGACATGTACACACACACTTACAAAAAATAACAGTGTTTGTAGGGAGAAGGGCTTTTGTCTTGCTTTTGTTTTTTCCTTACTTAGCAAACTAAAACTCTGGCTGTCTCCCAAAAGAATTTTAGGTGTTCTACTGGTTTGTAAAAATCTCAGCTCTAACAACAACACTCTAGATAAAGGTGATGCACAAATAACCCATAGTATAAACATTAAGTTCCAAAGTTCCATTGAATCCTACTGTCAATAGAAGAGTTACCAGGAGTCAAGTGATCAGACTGGACTTTCATTTCACTCTTGACTTCCCCTGATCATCTTCTAGTGGAGGTGCAAATAAGTATTACCATGCCTTAATTTGAAAATGAGCTTAGAGAGCTCTCATGATGTCATAGATGGTCTAAGAAGGAAGCTAATGAGAAAGCCACATTGTTAGCACAAACTGCACCAGTTTCCTAACCTAGACCACTCACTCAAACCTTCAAATACATAGTTTCTTTTTCTATGGCTCTAAAATCACCAATTCAACTTCCCATTGTCAATTATTTTAGACAAGACAGTGGAGAAGACAAAAAGTAAGACAGAATTCCTTAGAGTGGTTTCATTTGCTGCATGAGAAGTCCACGACCTAATATTTTTATGCAGAGTTTTGTCCTTAAATGCATATTAAAGTGTATGTATGCCTCAGAATAGTATGACTTAGGTACTATTATCTTCCTTACTTTCTGTATGAGGAGTCTGAGGCTTAGAGAGGTTCAACAACTTGCCATGCTCACAACACTATCAAAGGCTGACCTGGGATTTGAACACCCGATCTGGCTCTGGGGTGTTCAGAGAAACATTCAACGCCCACCTCCTGGGGCAAATTCCCCTTCTACTCACACTCATAAGATTCTAGGCAACTGACACCTCGGTGCACCTTTCTACGCAAGACCCACATCTGGATTCACTTACAGTGTTGGGATGAGAGGCAAGGGAACGCATCTCTTCACTGGGGGGGCTTGAACGAAGAGATGTTCACTTTAAAGACATTTTATGTTACAATTACGTATTTATTACACTTGCAGTTAATAACCCCTTCCTTCCAGCACTCAGTGTGTTTCGTTTTTGACAATTAAAGATCAGAAGAACCAATTTCTTAAAGTCTTGAATATAGCATTTGAAAACAGCAGTGCAAACTCACAATGTTTTCATGATGTAGGTCCTCTTCCTGCCTATGCAACACATTTTACTTTTGTGGTATTTTTTGGTTTGTTCTCCGAGCCAATGTTCCAAGAGCAACTTGAGAATAATTAGGCATGGGGCCTCTTTCCTAATAGCTATCAACTGGTGATCCATTAATACTTCAGGATGTGCTACCTCACTACCCGCACTCACAGTTAACACTGTGGAGGGCAGTCCTATCTTCAGAATGTTAAAACTGACCCCGAATGATTTAAACACAATCATATTCCAGTGATATTGTGAGAACAGTTCTGTTGGCCTCAACCTAGCCTCAACAGAAACTGAAAAATAGCAAATGGGGGCACCTGGGTGGCTCAGTCAGTTAAGCATCCGACTTCAAGCTCGGTTCCTGAGTTCAGGCCCTGCATCGGGCTCTGTGCTGACAGCTCGGAGCCTGGAGCCTGCTTTGGATTCTGTGTTTCCCCCTCTCTCTGCCCCTCCTCTGCTCATGCTCTGTCTCTCCCTCTCTCTCAGAGATAAACATTAAAAAAATTTTTTTTAAATAACAAATGTGATTTCCCAAAATAGATTAATTCCAGATTTGAAGATGTTTGAAAGAAAAAGAAAAAACCCTACGACTAAATAATAAACTATGGGCCTGTCAGAGAGATCAGTGACCCAAGCGGCACTTACCTTGGCTACAGTGACTAAGCCGTCATTGCTGTTCGGGTCCGTCTGAATGGCAAATCGCCCTGTGGGATCCCCACCACTGATTCTGTACATGGCATTCCAGGCGGGTGTATGGGGCTGATCCTTATCGGTCACTGTTAGATTAGCTACTATGACATCTACCCTGTTTTCAGGGACTTCACCATAGAACTACAAGAAAAACAAACCTCAGTCAGAGGAGTGACGCGGACCGGTGAAGGACAGTGCGTCTTGACCACACTGCCCTGATTTTACTGCCCCATTAAATCTTTATTACCCACCCTCAATGAGGAAATCAGTAATGCAGGTAATCACAGCATTTATGTTTGACTTTAAAAATACTATAAATTTTCTCAGCAGACAAAATTTCTTCCAAATCATGTTATGGTTTCATTAATATTAAAATTAGTGTCCATTTGTGAGTCTCTGGGTGATTCATGCAGGGTTGGAGAAAAGGATTTGTCTGAGGGAAATAATTTTACTCAAGAGGTAATATCTGTATGCTGCCAAAGTTGCATAAATCAGTCATGTAACATCTATTCAATTTCATGTACCTCAAAATACTTATAAACATTTTGTTATAACAGCACATTTTTAGGCCACTTCTTCCAAGTAGCATATTTCAACCACTTCATCAGTGGATGTGGAGACTAGGAGGGAACAGATTACTGAGGTACCTCATTTAAAAGCCCTGGTGACAGAAAACGTCTGAGCGAGTGGCCAGTCTATAATTGGGTTAAGCAAGTCACACCTCTATTTAACGCATTTATTATTCATGACAAAACTTTTCAGTAATGGACCACAGCCCTAACTTCTGTGAATGGCAGTCTGTACTTACTGTCATGGCAGTAAACTCTGGAGGATTGTCATTGACATCTGTCACCGTGATGACAGCCGTAGCTGTGTTTGAAAGGCCGTATGTGGGATTGCCTTCCATGTCTGTTGCTTGAATTATTAATGTATACTGTTGCACTTTCTAAAAAGACAAAAAAGATAACACCTTACATGAAACTAATTCCTCAAGAAGACATAGCAACTGTTTTGTAAATCACTCTTTATTACACACAGAAAGCACAGCATCATTCATTCTGATTAGCATTACTTGAAATTTCCCAAAAAATGGACTTTAACTTGAGAAGCACAGGTCTGGTTCTTGTCTAGAAAGATGTGACTGTATATTCGCCGCTATTTGTGGAAAAGATAAAAGACCGCATTGCAGATGTGTGAATTCACAGAGAAGCTGAAACTTTCCATCTGGTCTCAACCTTTCCCTCTCTTCTGAACTTCGCAACACTGTGATCAAGCATTCAAGTCATTTCGTTTGTGTTTACTTTCTCCTATGTTACTTTCTACCCAGTTTAGGATAATGAAAAATCTTGAAAGCTGTGAGTATACACCCACACACATACACATATACATATATGCTTTCATATATTTTATTTTACAGGTTATATATATATATATATATACACACACATATATATGCTTTTTAAGAATATATTCTCACATATGTTCTCTCAAATTTAAAAGGGTTCATAAAAGACTTTCTGCTACTTCCCATTAGTACATACTGTTCACAACTGTATAGAAAAGATATATTTTTAAATGAAGTTAAAACTTAATTAAAGGGTTTATGTCCTTCGTTATAACTAAGGAACACAGTGGTACTTAATAGTTGCATACTCAACAGAATGCCATTTCTACCTAATACTCATTGTGTCCACATACCTATGATGGATATAGATACATCTGCATGTACATGATTATTACCAAATAAGTATCACTGCTGTCAAATTGCTAATTGAATTTTTAAAAGGGGAGCCAAGTTAAGCTGCACTGTATCTAAGAGAATATCTAGAGACTGCCTGAGAAGCCTACAGCACTAGCTGACAAATATACTTTATATTAGGACAATCTAACTAAAATGATTTTCTAAAGTCATTTGAAATCTCCATGGAAATTAACACAGATAAAAAACATAGATCGTTTTCATAAATGTTAAAACACTCTGAACAACAAAACTCACTGCTTCATACAAAAATAAACTGTCACTGCAAAGTACAGTTTTCTCTGATTCTAAATATAGCTAACATTATGAATGGCCATTCTTAAAGAATTTCTGGAGCTTGGCTAGAGCAGACGCAAATTGTAGCTTTTGATTTAGTTGTTAGTGGGAAGGGTAAGGAAAAAGTGAGGAGGAGAAAAAGCCAAAGCCCACACATTGGGTTTTTAAGTCTCTGTCCACCCAAATACCAAATTCTAACAGTTATTTACTTATTTGTCTTCCTAAAAAAGAAAATACCATACTTATTAAAAGAAAAAAGAAACAAAGGCATAGTGCTATTTGAACCATTTAAAATTTTCTTAGCCCATAGCACCTCACCATAATGCTTATGTAGGCTAAAATATTTCTCAATGATTTACTTTCCCAATCAAGTGTCATTTCAGTTTAATCCTCTCATGGTTAGTGAGAGAATTTTGTAGGGCATTCAGTTCAGCTTCCCAGCTGAAAATCATGAAAATAAAAATTTGTTATGACTTTCAAATGCCATTTCTGTTAGCTGCTATTTGCAGAAGCAGATGAGCATTTAAAAAAATTGTTTTTGTTTTTTTTGGGTTTTTTTTTTTTTGGTTAAAAAAGATAAAAAATCCCACACAGATATTGTAATCCCGCATAGCTCTTTGTAATGTCTACTCTTTAAATTATAATGTTTACTTTAAAATTATGTAAAAGTAATATATACAATTTTCTACTGAGCTGAAATATTGGGATCAGTAGCTAAAACATGAAATTTCCTACTGCTTCAAGTTCCTTTAGAATCCTTAAGTTATAAAAGACCATTGTTATTTCTAAAATACAATGTCTCTTCAAATAAAAGAATTCCAACTTGGTAAATAATAGTATCTCCATTTTCATATGCTCTGTTGGTAAAATGTTCTTACATTTAGTAAGGAAGACATGACAGCCTGTTTTAGACAACCAAACTATTTAGGGCTTCTTGACTAATTTAGTCCTGGGCATCTGGTTCTGAATGACTGACATTTAGATTCCATAAGAATTTGACTTCCCATCCTCAATCCCACATCTGATCCAGGGGCTTTTACTTAAAAATGTTTCCTTACTCCCTGTTCCAGATGGGTAAAATATTGACTCATCTGCTTGCTATCTATCCATCCTTCTCTCCCTGTGACTCACCTATCTTACCAAAGCTTTGTATCGTCTTTCATCCACTTGCCCTACACCTTGAGCTTTTGGTAATTACTTTCAAGTGCCTACTGTGACACTCCACCACTACATCTGGCATTTCCTTCAGGTGAGAAAGGTGGTTCTCAACTGAAGTAATTTTGTCCCCCAAGGGGACATTTGGCCATTCCTGGCACATTTTTGGTTGTCATAATTGGGGGGGAGGGGGGNAGGCCAGGGAAGCTGCTAAACATCTTGTGATATATAGGACAGGCCCCACAGAAAAGATTTATCTGATCCAAAATGTCAAGGGTGCTAATGCTGAGTGAGAAACTCTGGGTTTGAATACTGTTTCCTTCACCCTGAGCCTGGCAAACACGAAGCTGAAAAGTCACCTTAGATGACTTCTGAAAGTTCTGGAGGCAGAGCTGTTGGCCTGTCCAGGACACATCTCTATCACTGTTTCCAGTATTATATGGCTGCTATTGGTCCGTATGTCTGTCCTCCTGGCTATGTATACACATACACACCCCTTCTCAGGGGCCCTGCTTTGTCAACATTTGTGTCACGGCCTAATGCCTGACACAGAGCAAGCAGTGATAAATGCTTTTGACTTGGTGGTTGGATGGGTGAATGAATGAGAAACCCTCAGCCTTGTATTACATTATAAAAATCATTCCATGTTTGGGAAAAAAGCATCTTATTTACATGGTAGTTATTATATTTTTATTGAATCATATACTGGGAGTATAAAGTAGCTCAGTTTCCCAAACTGCAGTGATTCATACACCATCTTCCCAACGCTGCCATATCCTCATAGTTCTATATCATGAGTCACTTAACATTTATCTTGACATTCACTCCCTTTAAAAAAAAATATTATAAAAGAACAGTAAATGGAAAGCCAGCATCACCTACCATAAGTATAACTTTAAAAATAAACATAATATAATCCTTGCACTCTGGCTCCTCTACTTGATGGAGAAATATCTAAAGACTATGGTCTCTAGTTTTCTCTAGAGGTTCCCTTACATTATCAACTGAAATCATTATACCTGTGCACTTCTGAAGCACTGAACTGAGTGATATAAGCAAATGAGGAAGAGCATTCAGTCATTTGATGTGGCAAACATTTAACGAAGGTCTACTGGATGCCTGGTGATGTCGTATTTAATTGGATAAGATAATGCACAAACCCAGAGATGGCCTTGATATTGATAGGTCATGCTAAAGGTTCAGTACAAAGCAACTGTAGTAAGAGTAGGAAGAAGTGAAGTTGGGGCATCCAAACCAGTCTAGTCCTCAAAGTATGGAGGGAAGAATGAATACAAGAGATATTTTGGAGGCAAAATGAGAGGAACCTGATAACTGAACCTATCAGTGGATAGTTGGCAGTGGGTGGTAAATGGATGGCAGTGTATGGTAAAGGCAAGTAGACCATGCTTTTGGGAGACTGGGGAGGTGATACTGTCCCATGAAATAGGATATTGATCAGGAATCACAGGTTGAGGGAAAGATAGCTTGCTTTGGATGCACTACGTTTGGATGAACTGTGAAGTAATAATGTTATGAGAACTTAGAGGATAAGTACAGGTTGGTGGTCCTGTTCAAATTCTTAAATGCTAAGCCCCAGTTCCTTCATCTGTGAAATGGGGCTGATGGCACCATCAACCTGGTGTGCCTGGGGTATAAAAAAGTTTTTTGAATGCTTATTGTATGCTGACATTGTTCTAAGGGCTTTGATGAGAAAAAAATAACATTTATTGAGGTTGAGTATTAATTATGTGCCAGGCACACTGCTCAGCACTATACACTATCTTCAGTCCTTACAAAAATCACATAAGGCAGGTGGATTTTTTAATCCTCATTTTCCAGATAAGGAACCAAGACTTAAGAAGGTAAGGGACCTTGCCCACTGACACGCAGCCATATGCAGCATAGACAAGATTTGAATCCAGGTCCCTTGGACTCCAGAGTCTGTACCATTAATTGCTCCACTGTAGTAGGGTCCTCCAAGAAAATGTGACTATGTGCATGGCACGGTGCATCCTGAGTGGTGCGAAGTAAGACAAGTAAGAAGTGGGAGCTGAGCATGAATGTGGGCTCCTTTCGAGGAGCGTGGTGCTGAAATGAAGGAGAAAATCTCGGAACGTGACGGTTCCTTCAGAGTTCCTGTTTAGGGTAAAAAGGCACACACTAGCCTCACCAAATACTGGGAGCCAGAAGGCAGATATATTGTCTATGTAACATAGTCTTTGCCTGTCTCAGGGAATGCAGAGACTACGGATGGGAGCCCAGGAAGGGGTTGAGGACTGACTCTCAAAGAGTGAGGATCATCCTGCTGTACAGAGATGGGAAAGGAAACCTGCAGGAGGGGGAAACAATGGGAACAGAAGAACACAGAGCTTCGGATTTGTACAAGGAGGTGGTTGTAGGAGTGTTGGGCATTATTTGTTCCTCAGCAGGAGGTAAGGAAGACCAGGGGGTTAGACCCAAAGGCGGCTTTGGGGCCAATGTCATAGAGTGCTTGGAGCGCCATGTTAAAGGGTTCTGAGGTCATCTTATGGGTGAGGGAGCACCGCTTTACCAGAGGGGTACACAACATATTTATAGAGATAGAGAAATTTGTGGGGTTTGTAGAAAAGAACTTGTAGAGAAGGGAAGACCAAGACAGCGGAATGCAGGAGAACATGTAGCTGAGAGCACACGTGAAAACAGGGAGGCTTAGAAAACAAGAAGTAGAATTCTTTCTTTGCCAAGAGAAAATGAGGAGGAGGAGTGAAAGCGATAGCGCCCACTCAGTAGATGCGGAGGCTGGATTGATGATGGCGACAGGGGGACAGTGCTGGGTGCTTTATACCTCGTGTCACATAACCCTTGCAACCATCCCACGAGGGAGGTCATAGTATCGGCCCCATTCACAGATCTAGGAACTGAGGTTTCAGGTTAATACACTGAAGGTCCAAGAGCCCATAATGGGCAATGCCGGGATTCACACCTCCTGAAGCAGAGCGTGAGTCCTCAGTAGTCCTACCCGAAAAGGGCAGGAGATGGACATAAAGAGAAAGGAGTGGAGAAAAGAAAATGCCGGGAATAGGCACCACCGAGTGACCCAACAAGAAGTGAGGTGGAGATAAAACACTGAGGACTGGCATGTATGTACTAGGTACCACGTTAGGCCTGGAAACCTGAAGAAGGGATATTTTTCTAAACCTACAGATTAAAGTAAAATAAAAAACTGAATCTCAGAAAGCATTTCAATGATTAGGAGTTCAATCGCTTGTAGGTGTCATATATCCTGGGAGAATGACAACTGAAATTATTTTTGACAGAAAGAAAACTGTGAATTCTAATAGAAAGAAAAGAATTTCAGGCCTGCACGAAGCCTGAAGAAGTCAGAGTAATTTATCCCTGGCCTCAGGCAGAATTACCATAAACCATCTGAGATAGATACATTTTTTTTCCTATTAAATGACGTTCAGAAATGGAAGATTTTCCATAATTTTCCCTAGTAACTCATTGTTGTGTTTAATAATTTCACTGTCAAGAAGCTATTGCTCACACATGATTCTATCGTTGCAAATCCATTTCCACATTCATTTCATCAGGGGGTGGCGCCTAGCTGCTTCTGTCCACCGCAACATAAACTCAACCACGTGATGGTAGGACTTCAGGCCTCCATTCTCTGAACTAAATGCAGTCCCTCTGGCTTTTAAATATGGTCGGTCTGCTTTAGTAAAACTATCTTTAATCCTTGATGCCTCTTTCTTGTCATGAAACAGTCAGGCTGAATGAGATAAGAATACTTCTGGGTACACACAAGATGAAGACCTATTTCTATATCTCACAATGAAGAATGTGAATGAAAGAGAAATACTTGTGTTGGGGGGGATGAGCTATGCCTACATAGAATGTGCACAACCTGGCACTCTAGAGAAAATATTATTTTCCAGAGAAAATATTAAAAAATACCCCAGGTTCTCATACCAACTATGCACATGCGCTAAGTTTATTGGCATTTAAGAATTGCACTTCCTACGGTAATAGGAGAGGTGAAAAGACATACATGTTCTACATATCACTGAACTAAAAGTACTATTGCAAAAACTAAATTTCAACCGTCTCCAACCTAGAAGATTCCTGGAAAAAGAATCATTGAAACCTGGAAGTTAACAGGTGCAATGTAACAGGCATACATCTAACTCGAAAGTAAGGCTCTCAGCTCAGTTCAGTTGTGAATAAAGTGATCTCAATTGTTCGTACTACTTTAGTAAGGTTCTGCTAGCACCATCTTGCGTATAAAATTAATTGCAGTATCAATGTTCCCTTCGATCCAATTCAAGTGAATGCTAAGGCAAATAAAGCATCATAAAAACCAACTCCTAAAATCCTTGTCAATATTATTTATTATGGTAAGTATAATGTTTCCTTTTGACATAGACAATCGGAGGTCACATTACTATAAAAGCTGGCTCAGCCAGAAACCTACAAAGCACAAATGTCTATGAGTTAGCACTTTGATAATTCACTCACATGATGACTACTGATGGTCCATAATGACCTTGAGAATCTCTTAAGAAAAATGGGCAGAACAGAATAAGGAGTGTAAAAGATTCATTAGGGACATAGTTTTCAGGAAAGGATATAAGTGGGGCTTACACTGAACACGAAGAACTGGGAGGTTCAAGATCAAGAAAAAGGTGCCAGGCATTCCCGGTAGAAGGAAATTACATGAACAAAGAAACTCAGAGGTGTGTAAGACGATAGTGGGTTAAGGTCTGTCACAGTGAGATGAACATTTGGAATTAACCGAAATACGCATGCCCTCTCACACTGTGACACTACATGGTATTTCAGTGCTGTCAACATTTTATGCCTTTTCAACAAAAATTATGCCAGAAGTCTGTTTTTCTCCATTTACAGCTTTAAAGCCTTGCCAGTGGAATTAACGCCATTGCTAGTCTTCAATCCTGTTAAGTAAGTTAAACTTAGAGTTAAGGGGCAAGTTTTAATAAAGGGGATAATCTCCTCTGGTAAACCAGTCTATCCACAGAGGCTAGAGAACACCCCAGTACACACATGTTATATGTAGCTTCTTAAGATATTAATGTTAAAAATTATCCTAAACTCATGCACACATTTGGGCATGATTTTTAATTTAAGTCTTCACAAATACCTTTGAATGTAAGGGAAAACTGAGAAAATGCCAAGAATTAAAAAAAATTAGATACCAGATATAGCTGATTAACTTAGGCAATTGCACACTATTTATTACATAGCCTAGCAATGATTTATCCAGTAAGCATACATCATTTAACCAATGTGAAGTTCGGCAGAAAATAGCACAAGAGTTCTTTAAAAAACTAACATCGAATTATATTGTGGATGTATTATTACCTGGAGATAAACTGCATGTGATACCGTGTACCTTTATGATTAAAAACAAATTCAAATAGTTTTTGGTTGGCTTACTTCTCTATCAAGTCCAGCTGCCACGGTGATGATATCACCAGTCTCATTGTTGATTGTAAACATGTTGGGCGAAGGGGTGCTTGGAGCCTGGGACAGGATTCTGTACCTCAACATCCCGTTTAGGGCGTTTGGATCATCAGCATCAATAGCAGTGACCGTCATCACGTATGTCCCTAGACACAGTATACATGGAAAATGAATGGTCACCCTTCACGTCGGTCTCCCAAATAGATACTCCTAAACGGTATATTTGCCTTTTCGATCAATCTTCATTTTACTTCTTCAAAACAAACATGTAATCATTTAGACTTGATTAAAAATGCTACCCATAAGAACAGTACTCACTTTAAAAAATATAAAACATGGTTTACATACTTGAAAGAAAAATTATTAAAAATGTATACATTTATAAAGATTCAATTTTTCCATAATTTAGAAGCTCACTATATGACTCAAACAAAGGATCACTTCAGACCTTTATTCATATAAAGTGCAAATAATAATATAGATTCTATTAGCAGCATATTTTATGACCACTGAAACCTTTTCCTTTGTCATATTTCCTTCTGCTACACAGTAACATCAGAAATGACATGGTGAGCATCATTCTCCTCAATGCCTGAGTCACTTTCTGAAAGTAAGCTGTGTGCATAACGAGGCACACTCCATTTATTCAGGTCATAAGGAATCATTCCATGCATTACTGTTTTGGTACATTGAATGGGGGTTTGGCGTTGTGGTTCATTATTTCCTAGGAGATTACAAGAGCACTGTAACAAACTGAGGGACTTCAACTTATTAGATATTTTGGAAAGGAAATCTACAAAGCATCAGAACCAAATAAGTTCAAACTAGCTACACAAATTGTATAATTTAGAAGCAGAGAGCAAAGTAGTTACTGCCTAGGAAGGTCTGTTCTGTGGGAAATTTAGAAGAACTGGAATGTAAATTTTTCCATCGCTAATTTACCTTCTTCATGAGTGCTCTAAGCCCAGTTCTACTTTAGAACCTCTCCATGGCACCGTGTTTGCCCCAGAATTCACAAAGGCTTGATCACATTATTCTCATCTTTTCAGACCTTGCCACTCTAAACAAGACGCTTTTATTATGTGCTACCTCTATGCCCTTATTGTTAGTATTTTTTAAAACTTCTTTGAGTATTTTCTTGCTTGGTTGGCTTTTATGCTTCTCCCCTACTAGAATGTGTTGTGCTCCAGTAAGGCCAGAGCTGTTACTCATAGTGCTAGAACAGTGCTCGGCACACAGCACAGACTCTATACACGTTTGTTGAATGAACAAATGAATGGTTAAAACAAAAAAATACATTCCAGAATTCTGAACCAAAATACTGATTACAATGCAGTCTAAATCAAGATTCTTACAGAACAACCACAAGAAGTATATGCATGAAGCATCTTTACTTCTCATGAAGACTGCGTCTTTCATTTAGGGAGGAGGGCTTTAATGGAAATTCATGATCAAATGCATAATAAATATTTCTTTAATGGTTTATTTTGGACAATTTTTGTGAAGCAGTACTTTCTACTAGTTAGAAATAATAGAGGGAAAAAATAAATGATTAACCTCCCCCAAATTTCCGCATGTAAAAAAGCTTTATCTTTAGGATATGTGTGAAAGACTTGTGTTTTAGTAAGGATATGTTTAATATTCTTTGATTGTATAGTATTTTAAAATACCAAAGAAAGCTACTCTGGAATGTGACTCAGAAGAAGCCACAGATGGTTGAACTTCCCACACAGCCCTGTCCTCCCCTGAAGCTCCCCTCACCCCCACCTCTTCTTCCTTCCTGAAGATACAGACAAGTGCATTTGATGAAGAAAAAAAATGCCAATTCAAGAAAAAAAAAGAAAAGAAAAAAATGCCAATTTAAGGCATATCAGTTATACCCATAAATTAGCATATGCATGAGAGAGCCACCAGTATTAATTGCTACAGAATACAATGGTAATATGTAGCACAATTTTAAATATTGACGCTCTTTTAAATACAAAGTCAGGATAATAATAATATAGCTAATTAAGTCCCTCTGACACCAAATCATCTCAGGAAGCCCGGAGAAATCTTCTCTCCTTTTCCGATCTCCCTATGAATGGATTTTCTAGTTTTTCAAACTAAATTGCCCTCCTCCTCTCCAGCCTTGTTCTTCTGACATCTACAGTGTTCTCAGTACAGGAATCAAGAATCTTAGTCAAACACTACTTCACAATGGTGGGTAGCTTTGGCAATTGCTGCTTCTAGGCTAGGACACTTTTCCATGACACTGAGCTGAAAAGCTCAGGCTGCAGAAGACATTCGGGTCATGCCCAAGTAAACAGCCAGTGTGTCCACAGCAGCCGTTGCAGCTGCCTCCAGGCCTCCTCTCTGCTTTTGGCTTCACCTCACTGCCTGGCCCCAGGAATGCCAACTCCCTTTCAGACTCTCCACTGTGCTTCACGTGCTGCTCCAACTAATATGATAAAATCTGTACTTTATGAACAGAAAGCCCCTGGTATTCTGGTGCTCACTTTTTGCTGCACTGACTTTATGAACCACAGCCAAATGAAAGAATTCTTGGATCCTATAAAATAGAATAAAAAATACTGCAGTGCATGCTTTTTCAAAGGTGGGAAGTGTTTTCTCTCTTCGGTGGGATTTTTCCCGTTGCCTTCTTTTTCCCCTAAAATCGTTTTGCGTGAAAGAAAATAACATGAACCACAAGGCTCACATGATTTCTCCTTCTTTTGCTTATATACCAGTTCTGTATTCCACTGCATTTCTTGAATCTCCGTTTTCCAACTTACCGGGCTTGGACCCCTCGGGAACTGTCCCATTCCAAACCTGGTGTAAGAACTCTGGTCTGTTATCGTTCATATCAATAACATTGATGACAATGTCAATGGGGTTCTCCACTTGATTCCCATTAATATCCACTGCGTGCGCCCTCAACTGCAAAAGTAATTAGAAGACAAAACTACTTAACAGATTTATGTCTCGAGTGAGAAGATAAAATAGATAATCACTGCGCTACCAAAATAGCAAGGATGTACAGAGAAACTGAAGGAAAAAAAAAAGCTACTTTCCCCATCAAACTTTAACTTAGCCAAACTTCGTATGACCAGGATAGACACAGTAGTAAAAAGCCAACAAATACTATCTGCGAGGCTTTGTGCTCAGAGTTTTATGGATTTTAACTCGTTTAATCCACATACAAAAGAGTGAGACAGAAACGATAAGCACTTGAAGGTGAAGACATTGAGATTCAGAAAAGCTAAGTAACTTTGCTCTGTCTCTTGACAGAGCCCATATCTAAAGGCAGTCCTGTCCAGTTCCCAAATCCTTTTGCTAAATCCGTACATAGGAGTCCGCATAATGAAAAATGTACTGGCACAGAGTAGTCATAGGGATTAAGAGAACAGAAGAGAACTTAGAAAGAATTAAGTACACATAGGGAATTTTGACACTAGGTGTTTTGTTTTGTTTTTTTAATTGTAAAGTCACTCATCAACATTAAAAGTGCCTGAGTATATAAGACGTTGTTCTCCCAAGCCTAAGTTTTCAGTTTTACTGGTATTCTAAATATTTTATTTCTTTTTCTTTTTAAATAAATATAGTCACTAGGTTACTCTTGGCAGAATATTCTCAAAATCTTTTAATCCAGTGCATAAAGATCTATTACATTCTTTTCAATGGCTGTGTAGTATTCCATTGAATTGTTTCTTTTTAACTGGAATGCTTCTGTGGTTTTCCTGTTAAATGTGGTGCTGCCTTTTGGTTTCTGTTTGTTGGATAGGCTTCATCAAGTTAAAGAAGTATCAACATATCTTCTTTTTCTTAATTTAGAAGTTATTTAATACATGGAGCAATGCAAATTTTATTATTGCCTTTCAACACTAATAAAAAGAATCATTTTTTCCTTCACTTATTTAATTAAGTGAAGGAATCTACATTACATAAGTAGATTCTTAATAATGAAACATTCTTGCAATTCTATAATTGATTCTATTTTTTTTATGAGTGTCACTTAATTATGTGCTAGTAGTAAGAATCTGCAGAGCAAGAATTTACCCCAAAACTGAAGTGAAATATTTATTTCTTGGTCTCAACGACAGGAGTTCAAATAATGAGAATTTATTCAGGAAGAATTATTTAGAATTTCTGTATTGATATTATTTATATTCATAAATTGAGACTAGTCCAATTAAAGACTAGTCTATCATGTGATATCTTTATCAAGTTCCCCTAATAATGAGATTTTGTTTTTATGGAAGGTTTGGACATTTTACTTCTTTCTTAATCCTTTAGAACAATATAAAAAGCATTAGCATTATATATTCCTTAAGGATTTTAAGAGAACTGGTTGATGAAACAATCAAGGCATTTGGAAGAAGGGAGTGTTAAGTAATATTCAAGACAGAAAAAACTGTTGTTTTATTTTTACATCCAAGGTGGGGCTCAAACTCACGACCCGGAGATCAAGAGTTGGATGCTCTACCAACAGGGCCAGCCAGGTGACCCCCGCCCCCCTTTTTGAGTAACCTTCATTTATTTTTAAGCTCTACATATCATTTTTTTTTATTTTAAGCTCTACATATCAATATTTTAATAATGTTCAAAACTTCAATCATTTAAAAAAGTTTTATAAGTGCAAATTCAACAATTATGTTATTGCGCAAAGTACGAATTTAGAAACAAACACATACATATGTGGAATAAAACGCTTTGAATGACTAAGTGTAGATGATATATCCCTGGGAATACTGGGAATTCAATACATGGGACAACTTATTTAAAGGAAGAACAAAGTAGGTCTATATATACCTCTCTCCTTTTAGTAAAATAAACTCCACAGAGGTTAAAAATATAGATGCAAAAAAAAAAATACAAAAAAATTGGGTGGATTAATATCTTGGAGTAGAGAAGGTTTTTAATAATCATCTGTAAAACCAGACTGTATGATAAAATTGAAAAACACAATTTTACAATGTAAGAATCATGAACTATAGTGGGGTAAAAATTATTAATAAGTTTAAAAACAAACAACAAAAGGGGAAAATATGGGACAAATTAAATATTAACATTCCTTACTGTTAACAAGTTCTTAACAGTAAGAAAAAAAGGTAAACAATCCAAAAGAACATTCAACACAGAACAGGAGTAGGGAATTCACTATGATTAGAACTTAGGCAACTTAAGGGGCGCCTGGGTGGCTTAGTCGGTTAAAGCGTCCGACTTTCGCTTAGGTCATGATCTCGCGGTTCGTGGGTTCGAGCCCTGCGTCAGGCTCTGTGCTGACTGCCAGCTCAGAGCCTGGAGCCTGTTTCAGTCTGTGACTCCCTCTCTCTCTGACCCTCCCCTGCTCAAACTGTCTCTCTCTCTCTCTCTCTCCTAGAAATAAATAAAACATTAAAAAAAAATTAAAAAAAAAAAGAACTTAGGCAACTTAAAGCAATAAGGTAATGCTTTTTATTTTGCAAATAATACTGAATAAATAAATAATGCCGGAAATTGATAATTATGTGGAGAAAGTATATCTCCTATATAATGGGCCAGCAGTACAAAAAAATACGACCATTTTAGAGAACGATTTCACAATATTTATGAAAATAATTCCAATTTCAGGAATTTTTTCCAAGGATATATGGGAAAATGCACAGAAAAGTGTTCATTGTCATATTATTTGTAGTTGTGAAATAAAATAAAAGAAACCAAATTACCCTAATATCTACCAATAGGTAATTAGTTAAATTACATTACATTCATTCAATAAAATAATACGAAGCCATCAAAAATGATGAGAAAAATAGGTAATTATTTCCTGACTTGGAAAGATGCTAAATCTTATTAGGATTGCTGAGTGACAAAAGCTGGTTTCAGAGAATGATGCTAATTTCAAGGAAACACATTTATGAATCTATGCAAAGAAAAACATCTTGCAGCATATCACCAGTGTTAAAAAAAAAAAAAAGGTTGATTCTATGTACTGAGATTACAAATCTTTTTTACTTTCTTATTAATACTGCATTATTTGAAAAGATTTTGCAATGTGCATACATTCTGTCTAAAAAATGATAATTTCATTAAAAGTTTTAGTTATTCATGCAGAAATTGGAGAAGTAATAAAGACTTAGTTTTCTAATTAAAGTCATGAAAAAATGGTTGAAATCTTGTTCTGGGAAATATGCAAGCATGGCTAAAAAAAAAAGAGAAATGAAAAATACTTCCTGAAATTTATATTAATATTAGGCAATCCTTGAGTTTCAAAATACTCACAATTAATATTTAAAATGATTAAAAATCAGTTTCAAATATATACATATACTATATTTAAAAATATGACCATATAAATATATATATAAAAACTTGTGATAACCCAGTAAGAAAATGAATAAAACAAAAAAATAAAGAACATAAAAACGAACATAAGAAATATAGTAAGATGGGGCACCTGAGTGACTCAGTTGGTTAAGCGTCCAACTCTTGATAACTGATCAGGTCACGATCTCATAGTTCATTAGATCAAGCCCCACTCATAGTCTATACATTTAATGGAATACTATGCAATCATTAAAAGTGTTCTCCATATAATTTATACACAACAATTTTGACTTCCTTCATGTAAATTTGTTCTTTTAAGTCCTTAGCCACACAGACTTGCAAAGGGTAATGAGATTTTAGGCCATTTCACTTTCTGCTTTGGCACTGTTTTTTTATCATAGGTACACATCAAGTCTATAAAAACAGTAAAATTATTACAACAAATTGAAAAGGCTACAAAGTGCATTTCTGGTGTGAAAACTCTCAGTATCAAAGCATGAAGACCAATAGTAGAGGCAAATGTTGAACTCTACAGTCAGAAGAGTATTAATACAACAGATCATCAGCTGGCTGACATCTTACATGAAACCGGGCTATCAGCTCACGATCCAGAGGCTTGGTTACCGACAGCTGACCTGAGATGGGGTTGATAATGAAGATACCAGTTGGAGGCTGGTCAGCTCCTGGCCCCGTCACGCTATACCGCAGTGAAAGGTTTTTATCTCTATCGGACCTGATCTGAGGAACAAGAAGACAATCATATTATTAAATTAGAGACTAAATGAGCTCATTATCAGAGACAGGGCATGTCACACCTCGTGCCCTTTTTTAGTTACAAACTTATAGCATCTCTTCCCAGAAAACCAGTCCTGTTTCTCTCATCCTTGCTTCTTGGTGATAGGCTTCAAAAAGAGATGTCACCTAGCACCAGAAAGACTGGGGGAAACATTAACATCTAAAAGAACACTCACTAGGAACTGTGTAAGAAGTCGAAATTAAGGAGTGTCAGTGTTTAAACAGAATCATACTCAATCCAGGGAGTTTGTGGGTTAGAATACTTAACATGGGAACAGGTGTCCAATTTAATTAAAGTAAAACTTGTTTACCTTTCTGTATCAGGAGAAGAAAGAACTGTGTAGGCCATAGTGTGAAATAGCCTTATGTGGGAACTCTGATATTATAGTGAGTTTAGGAAGTCAGGTTTTTGCACTTGTATTATACGGACAATATTCACTACAACCCAAACTTTCCATGTCATTTTAAGTTGGCACCTATTACTCAAAATTCTTTGTTAAATACCGAAACATACAAGAAAGGATTTTAAAATATATTTTTATACTCTCAAAAATTATACCCATGATAGACTTACTGCTTTCCCCTCCAAATATAAATATTCTCAGGAAAAATAAGTTTATAGGTGAACGGTCGTAGGAATAGGCTATGTAGAAAGGGAAGAAGAATAGCACAGAGAAAAGGCCACCGGCAATATCCTGGCAGGTGATAATAACAGATATTTATGTATTAGGTAAATATACTTAACCCAGTAGCAGAATCTAGTTTATTCATTTTCTTCTGAAGACAAAATTCTCATTCGGCTCATTGTCCATTAAAGTAGAAAAATTAAAAAAAAAACAAAAAAACCTGTATTTGGGGATTAAGTTGTTCATTGCTAAATCAAATTATAATGTGCATTAAAATAAAATATGCAATACAAATAAATGACTTATTAAAAATGCAACTTTCAGTAAGTAGGTACTGGAATGCCAAATTAATCACACACAAACATGTACATTCTAATAAACAGATGTACAATAACTTTGTCCTTTTTCCTTTTGCAATAAATAGTGGGTTGTTAATTTTACTAAACATGTATGAATATCTGTGATTTCTTTTTTGCTACATCTGATGGCATGCATTTAGAGTAACTGGAAAAAAATTACTCTTCAGATTTATAAAAGCCTATGTTTTTGCACGGACCCAGGGATGCTGTTAATGGTATCAGAGGTCATTTTCCTTTTTCTTTAAAGAACTCTCAAATGCACTCAGTGCTGGCATTTTTAGCAATGATTGTCCCTTTATTTCTTCTTTGGCTCAAAAGCTATCTGTAGAGGGCAAAGATCATCACAGAGAGCATGGCTCTCAGACAGGGAAGTGAAGGTGTGTATGTGTGTTGTGAGAAAGGGTATGGTATGGGTGTGGATACATGTTGGAGTTAGGGCTATGGATTCACACATTCAACAAACTCCATTGTCCACGGTGCAGGGGACCCAGAGAGAGCTAGTTCTTACTATAAATAATCTGAGGTTATTAAAAAAAAAAAAAAAAAAGAGGCTTTCTGCAACACTATAGACATTTCATCCACACATAAATGTATATTTTTAATGCACGTTGTTAACTCTATCTTGTGATAAAATAGACAAAAGCATTTCTAACGTACACTTGACACAGGCCGTGGAGACAATTAAACTTGTGCTAGCCTACCCTGACAAGCTCTTGAGGAAAAGGTCCTCTGGAATTTTCTGGCAAGTTGATTGGAGGGATAACCCAGTCTCTCTTCTGTCTTTGTAGGTGGCCATTGTGCTTAGCTGCTTGTCTTGGGAATACTATTTCTTCAATTTCCTGTGATTCCTTTGCATTAAAATACAACAAGACATTGCTGAGTACGAGAAAAAGCATTTTCTGAAAGGACAGGAGAATCAATGGATACCTGCCAGTGTAGGGCTCACGGTTAGGAACAAGAAAACATGCCTGGAGGCCCTCTCCTCATCCCTCTATTACAATAATAGAAAACACCATAAAATTTAGGGGTTACAATGATGATTAAAGAACTGAATTCCAAACAATTTATTATGTAGCACAGCTGTGTAAACTGTTTGCAGTTTCTATAAACCATCTTAGATAGGAGTTAATATTGGGCACAATTTAATAGTACCCTTTTATATATCTCTCATTAGTTTAAACCACAGTTCAGGTAATGTGCTACTGTACATTAAATTTAGATCTTGATGTGCTAAAATATAATTTGAATTCCAGGAGAAGTTTAATACATACTGCTAAGGCATGTCTCAAATATTTATGACCCTATTAAATCCCACAGAATTAATGCTGTAATTATTCTAAACCTATGTCAGCCATGATGGATGCTGTAGATGACCCACTTTGCACACTGGGTATTAATCTCTGCTGGATGTCAACATTTTCTTCTGTTTTTCCTTATATCTGTAGGCACTTTAGCCATTAGCCCTTGCTGCTTCAGTGCAAATATCCAAGCTGGTTTGCTGGACCACAGCGAACCATCAACAACAAAAGCATTTTTTTCATTCAATTAGTTACCAGTTTCTCACTCTGTTCCCCAAATGACATGATTCCCCTTAACAGTCCCCAAATGACATGATTCCCCTTAACAGTTAATAGATTAATAAATTACATCTCATAGAATGAAAGTCAAACATTGGTGCAAGAGAAAAATGCTATCTTTTCCACTGATACACTTTTTCATATTTGATTATGGGTGTGTATAGTACATTTACAATGAACCAGCAGAAGTGAATGTGTGTATTCCTATTTCCCAAACTACAATAAATACATAAAATGTAATAGTTCTACTTCATGAAATTATGGACTTCAAAATAGATGATGGTGGTGCCCCGTCATTTGTTTCAAATTAACTTAACATGAAATAGAAATTCAGAAACTAATAACATTATCATAGCTTTACTGAAGAAGTTATTGTGTCTTATTAAAAATTCCTAATATAGTGACTTATACAAAGTAAGTGCTCAATAAATGTCTGTCACATTTAATCAAATTGTACTTTTGTTGAAGTGTATCTATTTATTTTATCATGGCTTACAGCAGCTTCCACCAGAGGGAGCATATCATTCCTAAAAGTTGTGCCAGTAGTATAAATAACTCATACTCCCCAATTTGATTATTCAGGGGCCAGACATGAATGCAGTACTTCTAGCTAGAAATGCTTTCTATTGCTACTGAGTATCCCAGTTAATACACTTGACTGGTGACATCTTGCAAAGAATTGTTTATTTTCTGGCTACATTTAACAGCTTGTAAAGCTCCCGAAAAATTTAAAACAAACAACTACTTCTAATTTTAAGTTAAGTTCTAAATCTCAAAGTATAAACAACCCTTTCAAACACAATTTGAGATAGCTTAAATATATATTTAGTATATCTTATAAGATTAAAAAAACCCACAAAATACTATTGAAATGACTGAAATTGATAAATATTCAAGCATTGGCCAAGATGACGTCTAAAGCAAAGTATCTATTTCGTTCAAACCGTATAAATCAGATTTTTAAACATGACTCTGAAGATATTATTTGGATACTCTACCTTCACTGAATCCTCAGGTAAGGCAGGCTTGAGGCTCAGTTTTACTGCTACTTGCCACTTTTCCTGAGTCTCTTTGTCTTGGGCATATATCAGGAACTTTGCATGCTCGGAGGAGAGGGGAAAGCTTCTCACGGCATACACCATGCCGTCTTCATCCACCTTAAAATCTGCTGGCTCACTGCTTTCATACTGTACTTTCCTTTTTCCATTGCAGTTGCTGAACTTTACTGTAAAAGATAATAAATATATAAGTCTAGTGATGATAAAAGGTAGAGACACAACATCTAACTAAGTCCGTGACCCGCTTCGGTTTTAGCAGGCATGAAACACAAAAGTTTTATTTTTACATTATTAAAGGCATTCTCATACTAGAGAATAACAGATGGTGGGGCCGAGCTGTACCCCAGAATCTCCTTGTTCCAAAGCCTTCCCCCTCCCTTCACATTTCCCTGGATCTTGAGCCCTTGGCTATAGCTGCCTTTTCTCCCCGTGCCTCTCAATGCCATCATCTGCTACTCCCTAACAAACTCCTACTCATTCTTCAGGTCCCAGCTCCACAGTCACTGAAGGTAGAACCCTTGTTCTCAGTCTTCACGTAGTAATCTGAACTCTACTATCAGCCTTTTTTTTTTTTTTAATGGTTGTTTATTTTTGAGGGGGGAGGGGCAGAGAGAGAGAGAGAGATACAGAATCTGAAACAGGCTCCAGGCTCTGAGCTGTCAGCACAGAGCCCGATGTGGGGCTCGAACCCATGAACTGTGCGATCATGACCTGAGCCAAAGTCAGACGCTTTTAACCCTCTGAGCCACTCAGGCGCCCCTCTACCATCACAGTTTTATAGCCATGCCTGACATTCACTCTGAGTGGTACTTCAGAACAAATTTTCTTTGCTATCTTGTATATCTTGCAAATAGTCTTCATATATAATTTTTGAATAAATTCTTTAAGGAAGGAAGCAATTACTTTGATTAATGTTGAATGCCCACTTTGCTCAAAAATTACAAGACCTTAGTAGTAATTAAAAGGGGAATAATTTGCAATCTCTAGTCCTCTTGGCACTTAGAATAGTTCTATGAAGCAGTAACAATTTATAAATTTTCAAGCAAATAAAAATAAAGATATATCTCAAAATAAATTTTAACTAAAAATACCTATGGATTAAGAATAAAAATATCAAAAAAGATTTTAGTAACTTATCTTTATCTTTAATGTCTTAAAATTGAAAAAAAATCAATGCTTTCTTAAAAGCAATGTCAATCAGCTTATGTCTCATTGCATAACAACGCAGAAGTTATACTACCTACTTAGAAACATGGAACCATACATATTTAAGCCAAAATAAAATTATAAAATAACAAAAATATTCTCTAAGGAAGATCAGTTCTTTTGGAATCATTCTTTATGAGGGAAATTTCTATTGGAATAGCATGAAAGGATCAAAGAAAAAACATTTTTAAAATTTCTGTACACATGTGATGTTATGTCCTAAACACAATTACAGAGGATACATTTTGGAAAGTAATTAATAGGTACACGTTACAGGTTCCTGGGTGGCTCAGTTGGGTAAGCGTGTGCCTTCAGCTCAGGTCGTGATCTTAGGGTTTCTGAGTTTGAGCCCCGCAACAGGCTGTCTGCTTGGGATCCTCTGTCTCCCCTCTCTCTGCTCCTCTACCACTTGCACTCTCTCGGTTTCTCTCAAAATAAATAAATAAACTTTAAAAAACTTGGTACACATCAAAAAATATAATCGTATACCTACTACCTTTTGAATTTTTAAGGATCTAAGTAAATTTTTCCAAACTCCCACTCCACATACAGATTGAGGAGTTCTTTTGTTTCCATTAATATAAATTCACTGAGATGTGCACAAGATCACAGCGAAATAACATGCATGCTATTTCCCTTAGTAACCATAAAATCCTTGATAACAGAAATAAAATACTTTAACTACTGAATATATTATTTCCCACATAGTCCCACATACATCATCCTTCGTTTTTCAAACATCTCAAAATAAAAGTTTTATCTCTTGCTAAATTATGCTAAGCCAAAATATTTGTCTTTGGAGTAGAAGTATCCCAAAAGATACTCATTTACCCCATCTTACTTGCCATGTGATTTAAAAGTGAAAAACTAGATTTCTTCTATAGAACAGTGCCATCAACTTCTAATCTTTTTATTAAAGACAAAATGAAAAGTAAAATTGTTTTGGGGGAAGCCTGCTGAGATAGCAAAACGAAAGACTTTTCTCATCTTCTTGTATAAAAGTACCTCTCTTTTTAAAAATTTTTAAATGTTTATTTTTGAGACAGAGAGAGACAGAGCACGAGTAGGGGAGGGGCAGAGAGAGAGGGAGACAGAGTCCGAAGCAGGCTCCAGGCTCTGAGCTGTCAACACAGAGCCTGACTAATGCCGGGCTTGAACCCAGGAACCACGAGATCATGGCCTGGCAGAAGTCGGACGCTTAACCAACTGAGCCACCCAGGCAACCCTAAAAGTACCTTTTGATATCAAAAAAAGGCATTTATGAAGTTAAAAACATAGAATCTTGATGAGATCTTTGGCACTTTTTTCTGTGTGTTCATTTTTACCACTCTAGCATGTGTATCATTATCACTTCACACCTGGATTTTTGTATCTGCCTCCAATAGGTTTTCTCCCTGTTCCAGGTCATTGAGCATCTATTCTTAGACTAAACCTCTGTTGCTTAGTCACGTCTCCTCCTCATTTAATATCCATAATATTATATGTACGCTTTCATCTAGCGTACAATGCTCTTCTCACTCTTGGGTACTTGGTCTCTTTAGTTTTTCATACATCACCTTCTAAGACATATTCTGCCTAGTCGGATTTCTCAGTCATTCCCCCATCTCACTGCAGCCCACACCCCACACTCACCACCTTTTCTAGAAAGCTCCTCCCGCCCATTCTCTATGCCCCAGCTCCAGAGCCAGGTCATCATTTGGGGTTAAAGGGTCCACCTAGCAGACCTTCGGAAGATGAGCCAATGCCCTCACTTGGGAAGGCTTCACATTTTGAATTTTAATTTATTTTAACTTTGATTTGTTTTTACATTCCCTGTCCATAGAAGCACATGTTAGCACTTTATTTTTATTACAATCATGATTTTAATAAATAATGTCTAGATAGTAATGGTTGCATGTGACTAGATCTTCTCTCTGTAAGTAGACTGTAAACTCGTTTTGGCTTCCTGGCAGTGAGTCTCGGTTCTTTTGTTTCCTACGACACTTAGCAATGACAGAGACAGTATAAATGATCATTTAATGTTTACAGGCCAGTTGTACAGATGAACGTCTTACAACTTTTCAAAAAACCAGAAAATAGATGGGAAACTTAGAAATATGTCCACCCTGCTATAGCAACAGCATTCTGCAACAAAACCCAGGAACTTTAAATAAGTGGACTATGGATTTGGTTGCTGGGAGTGAATGAAAATGAATTAATATTTGTTGCATGCCAGGCACTGAACAAGATACTGAAGATTAGGTTAGCTACTTTAGCCTTAGCAAGAACCTCTTGAAGTGACAATTGTTCTTTCTGTTCTAGAAATGGAGACAGCAAATTCAGAGAGCCATCTGTGCCCATGGCTGTCTGACTCCTACTGATTCTTCTGCAAAAGCACAACGGAATCTAACTACATTCATGACGCGTAAGTGATTGAAACCTAAACCTTTAGTAAACAATAAATGTGGAGCAGTGACAAAGAGGCTTAACAAATGCCTGTGAAGCGAACAATGTCATACCTGGATCTCCAAATGTACCAACGTAATGTGTATTATTAAAAAGAAGTCCTTAAGTTGGAGTGGAGCCTACACGCCTGTAGAGGGGGGTCGCTGGTGCCCCTGGAGGTGGGGTGTGGGGTGCAGCAGGCAGAAGATGGAAATTCACGCTCACTGCTACAATGACTGAGTATTCTGTTAAATAGGTACTCAGCCACCTATTTGGTTTCAGGTGTCACAATGATGCAGGGAAGGGAATGAAGGCCTTTAAAGAAAAATTCACTAGCAAAGAAAGGGAAATGTTCTTTTTCCTATAAAGGGTCACCGCACATCCTATGAATGAGAAGGGGTTGACCTCAGAGAGTCTGACACTGGGGAACACACTTTGACAGAAACTGCATAAAGGTGAGTTATTTAAAGTCAGTTTTCCAATAAACTATTTTGTAAAAATAAACAAACAAACAAAAATGTCTCCCAACAGCCACCTCTGTAAAGCTTTTGCAAATTACACTTTAAAAAAGAGCTGAATTAATGTCAAGAAGCCAACAAATATATATGTATATGTAAAAAAAAAATAAAGTCAGTTTTCTATCACCTCTGCTCCTAGCCTATAACAAACGTGAATTGGTTTAATAAATCTGTTATTAAATACTTCTGGGTTTTAAAAATAAGTGTTAGTCTGCACTGGCTCAAATACTAAACTAAGTAACATTTTGGCGGGGGATTGTTCAGGTTTAAAGAAATGTTTTTCATTATATAATCCCCTTTGTGCATTCAACTATTAGAAACACCACCTTAACAGAAAATATGTCCATTGCCAACTGAAAAAATTCTTGGTGAAGTATTAGTCCTGATTTCATCCTGTGGTTTTGAGTTAACGCATGAGGAGTGCCTGGTGCACGGTGACATGCTGAATCAATGACAACCACATTTTGCTGTTTTCAAGTCACACAAATTAAAAGGTTTACCAATTTTAATGGGTGTTATGAACTGAACTATGTTCCCCCAAATCCATATGTTGAAGCACTAACCCCCAGTACCTTAGGATATGACTGTAACTGGAGACATGGTCTTTAAAGTGGTAATTAAGATTTAAGGGGCACCTGGGTGGCTCACTGGGTTGTGTCCTACTCTTGATTTTGGCTCAAGTCATGATCCCAGGGTCTTGGGATCCATTCCCACATCAGGCTCCATGCCGAGTGTAGAGCCTGCTTGCGATTCTCTCCCTCTCTCTCTCTTTTTCTTCCCTTTCCCTGCTTGCACTGTCAAAACAAATAAACATTAAAAAAAGATTTAAAAAGCTCATTCAATATGTCTAATGTCCTTACAAGAAGAGGAAATTTGGGTATAGATCTGCGGGAGGACAAACTGTGAGGATACAGCAAGAAGGTGGCCATCTGTAAGCAGAGAAAGGTCTCAAGAAAAATCAAACCTGCTGTCACCTTGATCTTGGACTTAAGCCTTCAGAACTCTGAGAAAATAAGTTTCTGCTGTTTAAACCATGCAGTGTGTAGTCTAAAACAATGGGAAATGGATGGATTCCATTTCTCATTTTTTAAAAATTTTTAATGTTTTTATTTAATTTTGAGAGACAGAGCATGAGTGGGGGAGGGGCAGAGAGAGAGGGAGACACAGAATCTGAAGCAGGCTTCAGGCTCTGAGCTGTCAGCACAGAGCCCAAAATGGGGCTTAAACTCATGAACCATGAGATCATGACTTGAGCTGAAATCAGATTTTCAACCACTGAGCCACCCAGGTGCCCTCCATGGATTCCATCTTCTAACCACTGGTCACTGTTTATTGTCTACTATTTTGTTCCACTTACAACTTATATGCAGCTATGCATATTTTCTCAAGTTTGACAAAATTCTCTTCTTGAGTGAAGCACTGAAACTTACTCAAGAGGATTATGGAAAAACAATAGTGGAAAACAGCTATGTTATAGAATCTTAATTACAGCATTCATGTCATTTATAAATTAAATTTACTTATAATTTATAGCATTACAAAGGAGTTTTCAGGAGGACTATGATGAAATATACGTACAAAAAAACTGGTTGAAAATAAAAAGGAGAGTGGTTAGAAGCCATTTGAAAGGAAGAAAGAAATATTCAAAGGGTAGGGCTTAATTATTAAAATTAGATTTCAGATTTCACTTTAAAGAGGAGGAAAATAAGGCAAATACCATAGGCATGTTACTGTCGTTAGGAAATAAGTAGTTCGCTGGAACCAAAGTGTTCCTATTATGAAAAAATTCTCCTGAGGCCCAGTCGATTAAGCATACAACTCTTGGTTTTGGCTCAGGTCATGATCTCACAGTTTGACAGTTTGTGAGTTTGGGCCTTGAGTAGGACTTCACACTGCAACAGTGCAGAGCCCGTGTGGGATTCTCTCCCTCCTTCTCTCCCTCTCTCTCCTCCCCTCCCCATTACCATGCACTCCCTCTCTCAAAATACATAAACTTTAAAAAATAACCTGTTCTGATAAATGGTAGGTAAAAGAATTTCAAATAACATAATACAACCTTCAACTTTTATCTTCCAAAACATGAATCAGTTTAATCACTTTTTTAACATAAAGGATTTTAAAGCAAAGGTGATGATACACTTATTTTAAATTAAAACATATCCTTAGCAGTTAAACTTTTCCGTATGATCGTGTAATGGTGGATACATGACATTATGCATTTGTCAAAACTCAAGGAACTACACAGCACAGAGTGAATCTTAATGTAAACTATGGGCTTTAGTTACTCTTAATGTATCATTGGTTGCAACAAATGTGCCACAGTAATGCACGATGTTAATAATAGAGAAAACTTCCTTACAGGTGATGATCTAACCTACTATATTATTAGATATTTGAAAGAAATGGAAAATTGTCAATATCCTCAGTCTCTTGTAAGCATGAGTTCCAGTGAATTGCCTCAAAGTGGTATTAGTTGGAGTTACAGAACTGAATCGATACATGACATAAATACCTTAGGTATGGAGATATTGAGGTGGTGTTTCACAAAAGTCATGGTTTCTTACTAGGCACAAGTAATAAAGCAGAAATTCTGTTATTTAAAAAAATCAAGGAACTTGAAATATTTTTCTGACAGAACAATATTCCTTACGTTAAAACATTAATTTTGCTTAAATGCTCAAAAAACTTCAAGTAGAAACAACTGAATTTCATAATGTAGAAGGAAATAAACTTCCTAGACAACTAAAAAAACAGGCTTGATCCACGAGATTATTCAAATTTAAAACAACTGTATACACAATTAAATGTGGCTAAAAATATTACAATATTAAACAAGAAGTTTATTATTAGAGCTATTGCATAGTTTACATACATAATACGTAGTTATGTGTTCTAGCCTACATAAAACTTTGTTAACATGGTTAATACAAAATTAAATATCAGGGAAATAATTATTTTAAAGTACTTTTTGACTCTTAAAGAAATGTCTCAAATTAATGCTAACCATAAAGCCATAATGTCTTTATAAAATATTAACAGGAAACCACAGATCTTATATATTAAATGCATTACCACTTAATAGCACTGCATAAACCATGTAAATGAAAGTGTGCAAAATGCTCACATATGGCTTATAATTTTTGCTCACATAAAACATCACACCATACTTGGAATACAATTATAAAAGAACACTGCAAAAATATTTTTGAGCCTAAATACGCCTTTGCCTTTAATATTGTTTTTTTCCACAATCACTGCTATTTTTGAAGGCATACTAAAGAAGACAGAAAGTTTCACAGTGCTAAGAAAAGTTCTTCTTCCACAGGCAAAAAGCAATCTTAATTAATGAACTTAACATCTAAATGAATAAATGAGAGCTGGGAAAGTACGGAGAGCTGTCTCAACAGCAGGGATTTTCATGGTGATTTTACTTCTAGATTCCAACGGAGAATGGTTACCCAGCGGCGAATTCACTTACAAATCTGAAAAATCTACTTAGGTCACCCCAGACCCCTACTGAGTTTCAATCTGAGGAACAATTCTTCCTGAAACACTCGAGTAGCCACTTCAGAGTGTACCAACGCTCTCCGCACTTGTACAATGGGGTCCAGTAGAGGTAGCGCAGGAATGTCCATATGGACCTTGGCGGGAAAGGTCATTACATTTTCTTTCTAACACATAATTATAATAAGAAAATGGAAATATCGAATTTTAGTACACATATTGACACTTCAATATACATAACGCTTCCAAAATACTTTAAAAATCCTTAATGACAAACTTGAGCCTGTTTTCAAGGAAGATCTGTTTTACAAAAAGTTTTGTGATTTGGATATCAAATTCTTGATAATTACCAGCAACGAAGGCTTTTACTTACAAAAGTTGGTGGTAGCAAATGATAGCAACGAATTCATCACTTTTTCTCCATTTGACAGAAAGTTCTTTCTTGTCATGAACCATGAGGAATACATTTATTAAATTTCATGGTCCTTCCTTTTCTTGCACTGACAGATATGACACTGAAATTCCTTGTGGAAATGCAAAACCTTTTCAAAAAATTTTTTTCATATTAATATTTTCAAATAATTATAGAGCTTACTTCAAGAATACACAGGTATGGTATATTCTCATCGTCTCAATAATTTTTCTCTAGGTTTTAAAATATAACACCAACTAAATACCACAAATGAATCACTTTAATCCTTTTCTGGGGTTGAATTTTTGCTTCAAATCCATAAACTCTGTGACTGTGTGTAATATTTTTACACGGCCTTTGCAGTTTTCAATTAAGTTCATTCGGGTGCTCCAAAATGTCAGTTAAGTAAGCTATTTTTTCAAGTGAATAACTCTCCTTCAACAAATCTGCAGTGAACAACATTCAAACACACAATCATTTTTCTATTAGCTGTCAGACCCTTGGAAAAAAAAAAAGGTCTTTTGGATAGCTTGTGTATTTGGTAGAGATCTGCAAATATGGCATTCCCTTAACTTTGCACAGAGCTATAGCCATTTATTTTCATAATTCCAATTTATGTGGATAGAAGATTTATGAGCAATCTTTTAGGTACAAGAGCTTCTACATAAGTAAAACTAACAGAATCTTGAGATTCTCAGATTAAACTCTTTGGTTTTTCTATCTCCGTGTCATTTATAGCTTTTATAACCTTCACAGCATCAGGGTGAGAGTATTGGCCTCACATAATATTTGCTTAACATCTTGCTGTAAAATATTTGTCTCCTTGAATATATAATTTATAGAAGTTTGCTTTTTTTCATAATAAATAATATTCTTCAAGGATTCTAACCACTGCTATTAACTAACATATTTATTAATTCCTTAAAGTCATCGACATATAATGATAACCATTTTGATTCAATAATCTTTTTGACTAGTGCGGTCATTACGATGTGTGACATGTCCTCACTACCCCTCCTAAGTGTATTATTCAAAAGTAGCTCACTTTCTATTTCTCCTAGCATCGATGAGGGATATATAGACTGGTAAAACAAGGAATTCTACATTTGTGTAAGGCATTTGGCTTAAAGCATTTAATGTGAAATGTTATAAATAACTTTAAGAGCTTGATCATATAGCGTTGCACTCAATCTCATAAAAAATGTTCCTACTTTCTGCTTAAGAGACTTCAAAATCTCATCTGCCTAAAATGGCTGTTTGGGGATACAGTGACTACAAAATGTGTCCTGCGTGTAGTTTCACTTGATCACTTTGCATTAAGTAAAATGTTTAGACCAAGTGTGAGGATAATTATAAGAAGATATGAATCCCAATCTGAAGGACTCATTTTTAAAAAATCTTTATTTATTTATTTTGAGAGAAAGAAGAGAGAGAGAGCAGAGAAGGGGCAGAGAGGAAGAGAGAAAATCCCAAACAGGCTCCACATCCAGCACAGAGCCCAACAGAGGACTCGACCTCACAACCCAGAGCTCATGACCGTAACTGAAATCAAGAGTCGGATGCTCAACCTACTGAGCCACCCAGTTGTCCCTCTGAGGAAATCATTATTATATTATCTTATTAATATCTTACACATTTGAGGGGGTTCTTGTGATTCTGAAGTCTTTCTAGCTTTCATCCCAGATTATCCATTGGGTTGGGAAAGTAAACATATGTAAAAATGACATCTAAAAACAGACTGTGGCATATTCAGTTTTAGAAATTCATTTGTAAAATAACATAATATACACGGAAGGTATACATATATAATGTACTGTATTAATATGTAATTATATGAAATAAAAGACATACAAATAAGTATATATAATATACATAATGTAAAAGATCTTCTGCATTTTTAAAGTACTTTAAAATAAATGTACGAAAAGTCTGAATAATTAAACATACTATAAATTAGAATATGGAATATACACTTTCACTTCATTTAAAAGGTATACAAAGTGTACAAAAATATGCCCATTATATTTCTAGATAATCAAAAAATATGTTGAAAATAACCAATTTCTGGAAACAACAGTCCTCTTTAATAATTCAGTAACTTTTAGGTCCAGAAAATAAAGCTAACTTAATTCTAAGGGATTTGTTTCCAAAAACCTACATAACTCTAACACAATATATACACATTAATTCTTCTTTTTAATTAAAAAAATTTTTTTAATGTTTTATGTACTTCTGAGAGACAGAGACAGCGTGAGCAGGGAAGGGGCAGAGAGAGAGGGAGACACAGAATCTGAAACAGGCTCCAGGCTCTGAGCTAGCTGTCAGCACAGAAACCGATGTGGGGCTCGAACCCACAGACTGTGAGATCATGACCTGAGCCGAAGTCAGATGCTTAACTGACTGAGCCACCCAGGTGCCCCACACATTAATTCTTAAAATCAAAAAGAAATTATTGATTTCCATCATAAATAAGACTTGGTTAATTGTTAACCTTAAAATCCAATAGAAAGAAAGGAAAATTAGCAAAAGTAGAAAGAGGAAAATAAAAAAAGAGGGAGAGATAATAATTTAGAAAATTAATAAAATTAGTAATTCTTTGGTACCTTAAAATTTATGCATACCTTCTATTTTCAGAATTAAACAGGGAAAGTTATGAGCAAAAAATACAAGCACATGAAATGGAAAAGATAACTAAACTAATACTTGCAAAAAAATAGTCACACAAAGTCTTCACTTGGGATAAACACAACGATAGAAAAGTAACGACCCTTCTCTCTCAAAATAAATAAATAAGCATTTACGAAGGGGTGCCTGGGTGTCTCAGTCGGTTGAACATCTGGCTCTTGACTTAGGTTCAGGTCATGGTCCCAAAGTTCACAAGTTCTGTGTCGGGCTCTGCGATGGGTATGGAGTTAGCTTGGGATTCTCCGTCTCCCTCTCTCTGTTCCTCCCCCACTGGCGTGCGTGTGTTCTCTCTCTCTCTCTCTCTCTCTCTCTCTCTCAAAATAAAACAATAAACAAACATTCAGAAGTATGACCAGATAACTAGGAGGATTCCATGGGAAAGGGGACACAGTGGTGCTAGCTCTGTTGGTGAATTCTTGATCAATAAGAAGATCTGGGGAAATACTATGTGTAGACTTCGGTCTACACAAGTCTTACTCAGGCAAATAGAAAATGATAAAAATAATAAAAACTTGTCAGTAAGTTTTTAGAGAAAGCCATAAAACAGCACTCAAATATAATGCTAAGTGTTGCAAACTCTTTTATTATAAAAATGCCTTCATATTTGTTAACATTATAAGCAAGTTCAACCATGTGTACCTGTAGCACAACTGTACCCCATTCTTGACACTGGGTTGGGAAACATTGATTTATTTTGCCATACTTCTGAAATAGTAAGGCTGAGACAGGCATTACTAATGGTCACCAATATTTTCAGTTTTTCTTCCCTTCCTGGACATCCAGCAAGATGACATTTCTCATCTCCTTTGACCTTAGCTATGACTATATGGTTTGCTTTGGCCAATAAATCTGATGACTGAAGTGACATACATCCCTTCTCAGCAGAAGCCTCTAAAAGCGGATATGGCGATTATGAAAGAAGGCGATTTCCCAGCAGTGGCGATTATGAAAGAAGGTGTTAAATGTGGCTAATACGAGACTGAAACTCCCAGGATGAGTGAACCACCCTATAGAGAGCTTTTCTGGAGGGTCACCTGTTCCAAAATGGACTTCACGTGAAACAGAAATTGCTGTCTTTTTGTGTTAGGCACAGAAGACTGGAGGTGATTGTTCTTGCAGCACATTCCAGTCTATCAGGTCTGATGTAACCTCACCTCCAGTGACCTAAAACCCTCTCAGTACAGTAGAACTAGGGTGAAGTGTCTATAAAATAAAATAAATTGGAATCAAACATACTGTAGAATAAAATAAAAGTATTTCTTGGGAAGCCTGGGTGGCTCAGTTGATTAAATGTCCGACTCTTGATTTTGGCTCAAATCATGATGCCAGGGTCATGGGAAAAAGCCCCATATCTGGCTCTGTGTTGAGTGTGGAGCCTGCTTACGATTTTTTCTCTCTCTCCCTTTGCCCCTCTCCACCACTCAGGCGTGCTCTCTCTCTCTCTAATTAAAACAAAACAAAATAAAACAAATATTTCTTATTCCTAAAACTCTTGGTGTTTTCCCAGTAAAAGAGAAAAGTTTTATTATGATGTTCTCTAAAATGTAATGAAATCTCTTAGAGAAGGAGTTATTTCATTTCCTGTCTAGGTAAAGTCACGTAATATTTAATGAACTTCTGTATACAAGTTGCTGCAAATGAAAGAAAGGAACAGAGCTATGATGATATTCTTCTTTGATGTGAAATTGAAAAAAAATCAAAACATGCAGTAGGAATGATATAGAAAATGATTATGACATTAAAAATATGAAATTTAGATATTCAGTAGTCCGATAATGATATGTATATAATTTTATGTATTAAACTATTGGAAAAGCAGTAAGATTATTGCATTCTCTTGTATGCATTCTAATAACTTAGAAAATTTAAAGCTGTTCTTCACTTCATTGATATTCTTCCTCCAGGCATCTCTATGCATGAAATTCAATGAACCCCGTCCCCCCCTTTTTGGCAGACTGCACCTAAAATATATAAAATTATCAGTGCTCAAACAGAATTATTCTTCTTTTGCAGAATGTGCCCATTAACAAATTACATTAAAATATCACTACCTCTAATTAAATTACTCTGACAGAGCGCAGGTCGTGTAGAAATTTCTTTTCTCGACTGTATGATTATTAGTTTCTGAAATTTAATGCAGTTTAGTTCCCCTAAATTTAGTTATCGGCTACTGTGTCAACAAAGAAGGAATCTTAATTCCTAATTTTTGTGACAGGTTTTTTGTTAATTTTTAAAGAAAACAGAGTTTTCTCAATAACATTTACTGAAAACAAAGGTTCCTGCTAATTGGAGTTTTCAAAAACACCACTGAAAAAGGAAAAAGGGGAACTAAACTAATTGTGTGTCGACACCAGTTTCGAAAATGCAGTCCCCAAATGTTCCACAGAAACCAGAAAGAGCCAGTGTCTCCCCAGAATGCCCAGCTTACTATGACAAGGAACAAAAGGATGTTATATGTTCCATGAAACTTGAATAAAAGAAAGAGGCACATAGAAGATAATGTTCATTAACCAAATTAGCTCTACCAGTATTACATGATACCACATTAACTGAAATTAAAATCCATTGAACTATTACACTATTAAATCCAAAACCATTTGCTGATAGTAAAGTTATAAAATAGAGTATAAGGTTTCATCCTAAATACGTAAAACAATTTAAGAAATATTTATTCCTTTACTGGCTATTAGGAGAAAAAGATCATGGTCATATATGAAGAAATAACAATGTATTTTAAAAAGCTCTTGAAAAGATACCATAATAATACATAACTCATAGCTGAAAAGCTGATTTCCCAATTATTACTGCCAATCCCCTCAAAAGATATGCCAGGTCACCAGCCACTATAAAGAACGGTATAAACAGGGAAGTTGGGCTTTCTACAGAACACAAGCTATGCAAACATAACAAAATTATACGAAAACCCACACAATATCACAAACACGTTATTTCTGAAGGCTGCCTATACTTTCGGAACATGATGTGTATTAAGTATTTAAGATATGCAGGATTCCATAAAAATTTCATCAATGTTACTACTTTTTTCATAAATCGAATGAGTTATTAAAAACAATTATATAAAATCCCTAAGTTGACAATAAAATTTAAGTAGTAAGGCAATTATCAATTCTAATATGAATTCAATTAATGTATTTCTACTTGGGAAATATCACCATATAACCAAAAATAGTCCATCCTGTTATTATTATCTCAGCAACTCATTGTCCACCTTTATTTATTTATCTTTTTATTTATGTATGCATGTATTTACTTATTAAGTAGGTTTCACACCCAGCGTGGAGCCGGTCCCATATGGGGCTCAAACTCATTAACTGTGAGATCAAGACCTGAGTCAAGATCAAGAGTTGGACACCTAACAGACTGAACCACCCAGGTGCCCCTTCACTGTCCAACATTTTAGAGAATTATTGTATAAACCCTAGAAAGCTGTTCCAGAGGCACAAAGTATTCTTCTAACAACCTACACAGATAGTATTTCTTAGGTCCACCTCCACTCACTTTGAACTGTCATGTATAACCATGAGGAAAACTAGGGTAAGTAATCTATGACACACAACTAAAAAAATGACCTATGATCTTTTGATACATTAACAGAAAAGTAATAAAGGGCTATTTAAAGATTATGATTTACACAAACATATAAAAACTGAAGTGGGGTAATACTCTTTTTAAATGCCAATTACTTATATTTAGAAATTATATGTTACACTTATTAAATTTTTATTATTGTGTCCAGAACTGGGATTATTTCAAAATGTTGCTTGTTTTAAAACAAACAATAAAAAAAATCTTCTTCAAAAGTCTTCTTCCCTCTATCACAGCCTGAAACACACATCTACTTCTATGAACACACCAGTTCGGCAGTCTGAATAGCCAGGCAAAAATCTGCTGCTTCAATGCCACTAATAAGCCTTATCCTCATTAATGGGTTGACATTTTCTTTTGGAGAAATGATTACACTTCTATTTTACCATTCACATTAATTGTATCAAAATGAATGGGATTAATTGTCATATACTGTACCTTTATGGCCATCTCACGTATGCTCCACTCTGTGTGACTTCTCTAGACACATCGGAGGTGCATGAGTGTTGTGTCTAGGAGCAATAATCTCATCCCTCCCCCTCCCCAAATGCCACTACAGCACTCATGGTCCAGCTCTTAAGTACACCTATGAAGGGTCAGGATATCTTTAAAATTTTATAGAGATAAAGATTTTGCACATTTCATTTACCTCATGAAAACACATGAGCACGTATAAAGGATTTTCATTACATTAACTGTGATGATGTCAAGGCAAATATTCTGTGCACCTATTATTTACTTCCAACTTTACCATTTCCCAATCCGTATGTATTAGCTACAATAAATCGAGTTAGGCTAAACCAATATCCTTAACCTGTGCTGATAAGCAGATGCAATAAGCAGACTAGTCTGAATGATATTTTTTTGCCTAAAAGCCCCAGCAATACTAATGGTTTAGGATAATATATTAAAATGTTATTTAAAAAAAATTAACTTAGATACCTGACTGCTAGAGGCATGAAAATGAAGTAAAACAATAGATGTAAATAAATGGGGCAATGACAGAAGCGCACGCACACACACACACACACACACACACACACACACACACCTAGCAGTAATAGTGAAGGACTTATTAAATATTTGTTTTCATTTTAAAAAAACATTACTCTTTTAAAAGGAGGGATATAAAAACCAACAACAGGCAGAAATGCTTAGGCATTGAAGGAGGCTCCAGATAGCATGATGCGGCAGGGTCTGTGTTTTTGGTGTATTACTTCCAAATACACAACCATAATAATAAAATATATTAAAACAAAGCAAAACGATGTAAAACCTAGGCAGGCTCAAAAACCGATGAATGTCCCAGTAGACCAGAAATAAACTTAATGTAAATTGTCATCTGGATAGGAAGTAAGCAGGAGCCACGGAAGCTCAGCGTCTGTGGAGCAAAGGGGCTTGAATGTAAGAGGAAGACTGGTACAGCACCTGGGACATAGGAATCTAACATCAAATTAACTTCACGGACCATTCTGATTTTCTAGATCCTACGGACCATTCTCTTTTTCTAAAAATGTCTCAGGGTTCAGCCCAGGACCTTTACTTCTCTACACTTTCACCCTGGAGGATTTCGGCTAGCCCCAAGGTTTTAAAAACCACCCACACAAAGATGACTATCAAATATGTATGTACAAATTTTGTTCTGAAATCTAAACTCCTACATTCAACTTGCCATCTCCACTAGGATATGTAAAAGGCAACTCAAATAAGCAAGTGCCAAAAGCAACTCTTGATACACACCTGCCCCCAATAATTAACTTCATGGTTAACGGTGTCACCCCTCACCCAAATGCTCAGACCCCAAGTCTAGTTGTTGAGTTTGACTCCTATGTTATTCCAAATGAATCAACCCAAAGGTCCTATCAGCTCTATGTTTTTAAAAATGTTTATTGGTCTTTTTATAGTCTTTATTATTAAAGTTACCTTTCATTAATTTTTCCCAACTTTCTTCCCTTTGTTGTTTCTTTCCACGTCACTGGTAGCAATGGATAATTAGAGCGGACTTTTTTCACTCAAACCAATTAATGAATAAAAGGAATGTGAGACCCTTTTTCATTAATTAGCTGGTTTGACTAGCGATAAGTGATATGAATCACAGAATGCATAGGGTAGGGTGTGGCATATTACACATTTCAGCAAGAGCTAAGCAAATAGAGAGGCAGCAAACAAAAGTGTTTTGATATTTGTAATCTACTCACTGATCTAACCACCAGTCATGGTTGAGATGCTACGGCTCACCCAGAGTCTGTGCTCTGCCGTATCACATAGCCTCTCAAACAACACTGGATTTCGACAACTTGTAGGAGGAATGAACAAATTCCAACCAGCTCTTCAGTAGTAAAGGACAAGGTCAACGTCAACGATAACAACAGTCTAATGTTGAGCCAGTGTTCATTCATACGTATATTAGGTCTTCTCAAGATTGGGGCCTCGTAACCATTAACATAAACTTGTGGCCACAGCATCTCAACCATCAGTTATAATCCTGCTTCAATGAGAATGTGTATAGCATCACTCTAGATATAAGAAAACCAAGGACAAAGGTGGGCATTGCACCCACTTCCTCAGATCCAATGGCAAAAGTTACTAATATCACATTAACTTGTTTTGTATGTATGTGTGAATCTGTCTGTCGATCTACACATAAACGTGAAAAGAGTGCTCTGCACTATACTCTGAACAGAGTATGCAGTCAACCATGTAATTCATTACCGCTGTTGCTAAGTCAGGAGTCCAGGATTCAGAATGTGTGAGATCTAGTATCTCATTTGGATATCACTTCCAATGAGACAAATACTTTCATGTACTTTCTCCCCCCCTTTTCCTGTTTGTACCATAGTTTCTGACCTTTACACGGAGGGAAACAAAAGGCCACAGAGTGTTAAGTTACCTGGTCACATTGAACGTGGTGACACAGCTGTCTGAAGTTCTTGGCAACAGCCTAGGAAGCACCCACTATATTTCAGGACCAAGGGAAATTTCCATTTTTTGTTGAAGTGCCTCTACTGAATGAAAAATAACCAAATAGTTCCCACTCTGTCGTCTAAGGTAAATACAGAGATGGATATGCCAAGGTCCCCAATCTCTAGGAGTTTAAATTTAGGAGGAAAGGCCTTCAATAACTAATAGTAAAGTAAAACAATATATAATAAGGTGCGCTAAGCCAAAGCTCTTGACAAGTACGTTTGAATGGGGAGGAAGGGGATCACTGAAGACATAATGGAATGGCAGCTGCTTTTGATCTGAACATAGAAGGAAGCGTGGGATTCCAATAGGCTGCACGGAGAAAGGGGCATGGTGGTGGCCTCAGCATGAATGGGGCATGGAAACCCAGCAGTGATGGCACCTTGACAGAGGCATCGGTGTTTGTGTAAGAGCAGTACGTGGATCACAACTGTCTCTCACTCAGTGCCTTTGTTAAAGAGGAGTATAAAGGGTTTTTTCCTGGGACAAATTTGTTTGGCATAGTGTTTGTAGGATATATTATCTCTGTGGGGGAGGAATACTTATGGACTAAAGTCTCTAACTGCAGTTTCCAGGTAGACTGAAATACATTAGGCTGGAAGAAGAAAAGTCAGCATAGGCACAAACTAAAGATCTAATTACCGATGCACATGAACTGGTTCACAGAATTCAGGGACTGAATATGTGTGTGTGTATCTATGTATGTGTGTAACATGCATATCTGATAGTAAGATTAAGCATTAAAATTTAAATGTCATTGTAGTTTTTATACAAAGGCTTAGTATTTGTGCTTTTCCTGATCCATGGGTTAAGATTTATTTATATGAGGAAGACCATTAGTGGTATTTTTTAGATACAAGAATTATTCAAAAACACACAATATAATATGCAAGATGTGATTATAAAGAAATGGGATTGATTCCACAAGTCACAGCGAAAAATCAGATTCATTACATAATAAGCATGCTTTGTATAAATTATAGTCCAACCAACAGGGGCACTAAATATGCACTTTAATTTAGAGTACAATACAGAAGTAACTTTACTATCTAATGAGATGAATTATTAATGAAGCTAAAAGATACTAAAAAAATCTGCTTGTATAAAAGCCAATCTAATCTCATGTATATTATAAGTAATCTTCAATAAAACATTATCATTTTATACTCAATTGAACTATATCCTCAACTAGTCTGACATAGTGTGCTTTTCTTCAAATAGGAACAAATGGTATTAATAATGAGATTTTTATTATTTTGTTCTTGTTTGGTACAAAAAAAATAAAAAGAGCAGTGGACTACAGCCAGGAAACTAAGTTCTGGTTGTGGTTCTACTAATACTGAATAATTCGCTAAACAGCTTTCAATTTTCATTTCAGCTGCAATGTGAGGGAGTTTCACTGGGTGGCTGCTAACATCTTTTACAGCATACAAACATGGCATACACATAATCTAAAATTTGGTATCATAACAAGTTCCAGAGTTAATATCACCACTGAAGGTGGTACTCAAGTTATTTTGGTTTGTTTTTGTTTTTCTTGTTTGACCAGCTTTTCACTAAAATATAATGGCTTCTCTGGACAAAAAGGACAAGAAAATTCACACAGGAATACGTTTTTTCTCATGTATTTTTCTCTGGTTTTTAAAAAGCTATAAATCCCAAAGCAAAGTTAAAGTCCATATATCACATTCCATGTAATTACAACTGAAAGGGTAGCAACAGGTACAGTGATAAAACTCACTGCGATTATTCAATGGTCACTCTTCTTTTCAATAGGTTAACAATTTACATCGGTGCTAATGAACTGTAATTTATAATCTAGGTGCTTTTCTTTCACTAAACTTTGTATGTCCTCACAAAAAGAAAAAAAGAAAAGAAGCTCACAACTCCTCCTGGAACAGACCAGGCACCTTCTCTGCACGAAACAGATTTCAGTCACTGCGGCACTAAGTGTCACAACAGGTACAAATCTTGATGATCAAAAGATACTACCAGTATTTCAAACTACACATTCTGTGGCTCATCCCCTTTAAATACTGAATGTCAATGAGGAAAGGTAAACTCAAACTTCTGTGGAATAGTTCTTTAGAACTATTTAGTAAGGAGCACAAAACTGTTGTAACTCTGGAAAATAAAATTATGCACTTGAGAGAACTAAGGCTACCATCTCCGACGTTTCCAGGCTTGATGGCGTACATGTTTTTCACGGAAGACAAACTGAAGACCTACAAAGTTCCTTGGGTGATACATGACCAGAAAGCCAACATGAATATTCCAGGCTTAAGTTACAACAGAAAACGTGCTCCTTTAACTTTTGTACATCATATTTAGTTCTTAAAGTTTCTAACAAAATAAACTCGGAGGGTGTCTGGGTTGCTCTGGGTCGCTCAGTTGGTTAAGCATCCACCTCTTAATTTCGGTTCAGATTATGATCTCAGGGTCATGGGATTGAGCCTTCTGTCTGGCTGTGTACTGACAGCATGAAGCCTGCTTGGGATTCTCTCTCTCTCTTCCTCTCTCTCTGCACCCCCCAAAATAAATAAATAAACTTTAAAACATATAAACATTTCTAATAAAATAAACTCACTGATTGTTACAAGAGAAGCATCCTCTATTCAGTTCGTATCATAATAGCCACATGTAAATATTCCACAGCAAGCTTTGGTTTCCAATGAGTAGCATTCTGTTTCTCAGGTTCAAAGTCATCTTTTTTAAACAGCCTATTTTATATGCACACAGTACCTTCTGATAATTCTTTAATGGATTATAGTGCAGAATTTAAAACGAGCAACTTTGTTGAATACCTTATTGTTTTTCTAGGCGGTTTCAAATCCCTTGAAGTTTGGCAAATTTTAACAAAATTAATGAGGTTAACCTTCATTTTCCAGACGTGTAGAGTTACTTTATGTTACCATAGACCTCTTGTTTAAAGATGACTCACAGTCAAGGACTTTTAAGTTTGACTTTATTTTTGGGAAAATCTGCTAAGCTCAAAGCAGATCTTGATAAAGAGAACTATGGGACACTTTCTTAAACACATTTAAGCAACTAAAGACAGAGTAATCCCACTTAAAATAAATTAGATCTATGAAAAGAGAGACATCTGAACTGAAATTGAAAGAGACAGTAATAATGTTTTTTACTTTATAAGGTTCCTTTCTGTAGCTACGTGATATTCTGCCTGAAAATATGTCTTACTACAAGACGAGTACTGGGAGAAGAACTAGAAATATAAAAGTGAACAGAGCAAGTGGTCTACCATCAAGAAGTGAAAGTCTCATCTAAAAATTTCTCTAGCAAATTATGTGAATTACAACTAAGAGCTACAGAGTGGGGATTAGGGAAATCAGCCCAAGAAATTTAAAAGCTAAAGTTGACACTTCATGACATGATTAAACAGAGTATCACAAGAGGTATAAAGTAACCACAAAAATATTTGCTTTGTAAAATTTTAATTGACCTACAGTGTTCAGGACTTAGTCTGGAATATATGGAAAGGGATAAATGCAGTGCGTTGCGAAGTGTTGCTACTTGGATTTGAAAACATGTACCTTACTTTGAAATGTAAATGTGCAATTCTTTAAACCTACCACTCTAAAGAAGGCAAAGTGGAAATACCACTTTTAAGCATTTCTTCCTTAAACCACCACTCCTGCCCCCATAGAATATATGTGCACAGTTTTCTTGTGATTATGTTTTAGTTTGATTTCGAGTACCGGAAATTCATAGTATCCCTGAATGTTTAAAATACAAAAATATGCTTTGTACATAAGCCTTCTCATTTTATGCTACTTTGTTTTCCAATTTCACTAAATCACTGTTGGAGGGAATAAATAAGGCGATTTTTGTTACCTGAAAGGAAAACATATGATTCTGCTTGGTTCTTTACTTTCTCAGTGAAGATACACACATCGGTCTTTAATAAAAACATGCCATCGAGTTTCCATTTCCCATAATTCCTTCTGCTTAGTGAACAAAGTCATAATAGGTATGTCAGAATGAAAACAGGGATAAAGTTCTTTTGAGCTGACGGAAATGCCTATGCAGCCTTTTATAACTGGAATACTGACCGTCAGCAAAACAGAGATTGGGTGGCTCAAACAGAGCCCATATTATATCTGATTCACTGATCCCTTTCAAATTCTTGCCCCCAACCTCGAACAACACAAAACCTTCCTGAGCTCTGCGGGTCCTTTTGTCTGTTTGCAAAACAAAATACAACATAAGAATAAACTCTTAGGGGGTAAAACAGCATTTCTAGTTGGACAATTATCTCCCTTTTGATTACCTTAAGATTCGTGTTCTTTCTAGTTTTTTTGGCTAATAACTATCCATCATCTATTATTTGGCAATCTGCTATGCAAAAAAAAAAAAAATCTGTTGTTCTCCTGGCTTTCTCTAAAGAAGCAACTTAAATAAAAAGTCGGTAGTAAATGTGCTTTGTGTACCCAGCAGCATCTCAAAGTGCTTATAAGATAATTAGGACTGGTGAGGAGTCATTGGTTTTATACCTTAAATTGGGTACAGATTTGAGATTAAATGTCAAGAGAATATATCTGCGAATACTTGCTAAAATACAAAATTTCATAATTAAGGAAATGCACCCTATGTAAAATGAAAGATATTCTAAGTGCAAAATGTGCCTTAAATTTTGCTAATGGGCAGATATAAGACTCTTAAAGGATACTTTCCCTCCCAGATAGACATTAAACACACCACATGAAACTTTATGGGGTTTCAGATAGACTTCCTCCATGAGGGTACAGCTACTTTTTATAATGGCTTGTCACATATTGTGTTGTCCTTAAGCATCCCCTTTTCAACTATTAGCTTTCCAGTTCACACCACGCAATAAACAGTCTAGGACAGCCTAAGAATATTGTGGGAACCCGCGAGAAAGTCTACAGAAATACTCTGGAGACAATGCTGAACCATGGAGGGTTTTGTGAGGCATGGAGAGGAACAAAGGGGATTCCAGTAAGTAGAGGAATAACATTGAGCCAAATAATGAGGGCGGATGACATGTCCAAGGAAAGGCAAAAAGCAGTCAATGCTTAAAATATAATTCACATAAGAAGTGGAAGATACATTTCTAAATTTAGTATGGACATACCAGAGAGGACTTGAAAACATTTAAGAGAAAGATGCTGAGGGCTTCTGGGCCAGGGAAGTGCACGTGGTGTTTTGGGACACGTGACCTAACTTAAACATAAAGGCTGGAAACATGAATGAAAACCCAAAGACTGCCAAAGCACTGAAGAGGTCAGCGTTGGAGCCTGAATGGAGGATCTGGGCCAGAGTGATGGAAACAGGAATCTCAAAAGAAACATATACCCATAGGGGGTGTGAAGACAGAATGTGGAGGAACTGATAACTAGTCTGACATAAGGATGAGGACTACCTATGAATGACAAATAAGTCCAAAAGGATTCTAGGGGTGTCTAGGTGGCTCAGTCAGTTAGGTGTCCGACTCTTGGTTTTGGCTCAGGTCATGATCTCTTGGGCTCTGTGCCAACAGCCTGGAGTCTGTTTGGGATTCTCTCTCTCCCTCTCTCACTGCCCCTCCTCCACTCATGCTGTCTATTTCCATCTCAAAGTAAATAAATAAAATGAAATTTAAAAAAGGATTCCAGTGGTCTGAGTCTGACTAGTGGAAAGATGAGTGGAAATGCATTAAACGTGAAGGAGGAAATAGTTTTGTGAAAGATTGTTTGTCAGAACTGCTGATTTAATTTAGCAGTAAAACTTATGTAGGGGATATAGGGGCACCTGGGGGGCTCAATTGGTTAGGCGTCTGACTTCATTCAGCTCAGGTCACGATCTCATGGTCTGTGGGTTCGAGCCCTGCGTCAGGCTCTGTGTCGACAGCTCAGAGCCTGGAGCCTGCTTTGGATTCTGTGTCTCCCTCTGTCGCTTTCCATCTCCCATTCATATTCTGTCTCTTTCTCTTTCTCTTTCTCTCTCAAAAATAAACATTAAAAAATTAAAATAAAATGACTTATAAATGAATTATGCATCTTCAGAGTGTCTAACACAGGGTGTGTGGAGAACTCATGCAGGACCGCCACTGGCCATCCCTGGAGAAGCACTTAGTCCCATGACAAAGACACACACGTCATTTATCTCACTGAAGTCACTGGAGTGAGGTCACTGACTGTTGCCTCTGGTAGATCCATAACCTACACTAACTGTCTTCTCACATGAATCCACATTTCTGTCCTCTGAGCATTCTGGGACCTGGTGGAGGATGGGGACATTATGATGCATGGGGATGTCAGTTGCTTGAGTTCTAGGCATACTGGCACATAGGCACTCTTTGCTAGCTGCATTTGTCCAGAGCGCCTTCCAATGTGTTCTTAGATTTAAGACACTGGTGTTGATATTTCCATGATTTCACGGACATGATAGTTTCTGATCCTCGCATCAACCCAAGTAGGCAGCGACTCAGCAACTCATATTTCCATTTTATAAATGGATTAATTATGGCTCAGGGAGATTAAGCAACCTGCCCAGGTCCCACAACTGTCAAAGAGAACAAACTACCATTATTAGGGACCAAATGAACTACAAATAATGATGGGTTTCTAGCTCCCATTTATGCTCTGGCTTGTTATAATTACCTATTTTCTGCTCTATCACTGCCATGTCTGGATTTCACAGTCTGTATCACATGTGTTTTTTTGTCAAGTTCTCACCACTAATTTGTAAAGATAATTTTCTCCCAGTTCTACTAGTTGTGGGAATAAGCAGTTCTGCAAAATTTAGAGCCTTGTGTGACTATGAAATGGATCTTGGCATTTTATAGTGATTCTGTGAAGCAAAGGTAAGGTCCGTCAACATGTATGGTTCAAATAAAGGAGAGTGTGGAGACAAGCAACAACGAGACAACGTCTTCTAAACTATATTCTGATGACAACACATGTTTTAAGATTGGCCACAACTGATTGCCAAAAACACAAGTAAATCTCTTTTTGACCAATTAAACATAAGTAAGAGTTGTAGGTGGTTTTTATTATGATAATATCTTAAAATGGTATTACTGAGAAATAAATAAATGTTTTCTTAGTTGGAGCCAGAGAGGCTGACTGATAGTTGACTGAGCATTTGTGCACAGAGTTTGGAGTTAAGCGTCCAAGCAAGAATGTGACACACTCTAGTCCTTTCCACTTGCTTTGTTATATAGTTAAGATGCTGCTTGTTAGCACAGCGAGCTATATCACTATGTTAGCTGTCTGACCAGGAAAGCAATAAGACCACTTACTACCTGAGAGCTTTACAGCACCTGAACAGCTTCAAAACTGCCTTCACAGAAGCAGAAGGCCAAGTATGAATTCTGGTATGGCAGTATTCCAAAAATTGAGTACCAAGGGGGCAGGGCCCACCACAGCAGCAAAATAATTAACTCTCTTCCAAGCAGCTAAAATTCTGTGATGGACAGATCACGTTAATTTTCTTAGGTCAGTGCCTTGATAAAACCTGTACTCCTACAACAACATTCAACACAAAAACTCTTAAGTTTTTAATCTGTTAACAAAAGTGTCAGGAACAAAATTATCCTTAGGGAGCAAACCTGGTGACTGCTTGGAAAATATCAGATGCAGAAAGCAGAGAAAACAGTAGAAGTAGAGGCCGAATCAACAGAATCTAGCTGAGCTCTGATGCAGAACTCTGCAAACCCTCACTGCAGTAAATGCTGTCCTACTAAGTGCAGCAATATTAAACACAGAATACCAAGACAGATGGCTCCAGTCCTGGCTCTCCAGAGACTCACAGTATCCTGAAGGACAAACAAGTACCAATGATTTTAGCTCATTATTCTCATATAGAAAGATCTTTGGTCCACTGACTCAGCATCTATGTCAAATATGCCTCTATATACACTATCTCATTTAATCCGAAGAACAACTATAAAAGGGAGATGATATTTTAGAGATGAAAAAAAAAAGTCACAGGGAGATAAAGTACCAGGTCCAAGGTCACACAGGAGTAGAGGTCCAAGGTCACACAGGAGTAGAGAAGTATTTAAACACAGCTTTGTGAATCCAAAGCTTAGTATGCATTTTCTTCTTCTTTTTAAAATTTTTTGTTAATGTTTTACTTATTTTTGAGAGAGAGAGAGAGTATGAGTAGGGGAGGGACAGAGAGAGAGGAAGACACAGAATCCCAAGAAGGCTCGAGGCTCTGAGTTGTCTGCACAGAGCCCGATGCGGGGCTCGAACCCACGAACTGTGAGATCATGACCTGAGCTGAAGTTGGATGCTTAACCCACTGAGCCACTCAAGCGTCCCCTAGTATGCATTTTCAAAATGCTTCACTGCCTTTCAGTTATGGGGGAGGAGGCCATAAGTTAATATCCTGATGAATAAAAATGTCTTTCCCTTAAGAATTGGACTAGATTATACGTTAATAAAATAATGACATCATTATCATTCTGTGCATTCTTGAGACAGTATCATTTTAATTCCTACGTTTATAAGAGTGGTTTCCTGAAGTACGCATCTGCCCATTCTACTTAAAATAAGGTATCCATTGGTCCCACAGGCTCCATAATTGTTTTTGACATTTCTGAGAAAAAAAATCAGAATTCATTTAATTTCTCACTGGAATCACACATCAAGTTTTACATGAAATAAGAAGAATGAATTTCTATTGAGTACTTTCCACTTTCATCAAAGCCTGAATCAGACCCAAGACTCACCAGGCAATGTGAAAAAATGGACAGTCAGCAGGCGTCTGTGTGTTTTCAATGGATAAGTGTCCATGACAACAGGAAAAAATGCCACAGCAGTGCAAGCAACACTGTTAGCAGGCTCAGAGAGATTAGGAATAGAATTAGCCCAGAGATCAATCTACCTCTTTCCCTTCCTTCTTATACATGAATCATTCTTAACAGAATTAGGAGCCATTGCAGAAGCAATGTGACCTGCCTCCCTGTCACTTTGACACCTGTTCCTGAATTGATACAAGGCTTGGATGCGAAGTGGAGCCCATCTGGCATTTGTCAGCAATACTACACTTTACATATTTTCTTGTAGTTCATAAAGAACTTATAAAGTTCCCACTAACAGTATGAATAAAATAATTTAAAAATATACATTTATTTTCTAAAACAATGATATGTGGAAGTATACATTCCATTGAAATATTCCCAAGTTCCTTACGAATTGTATGCTTATTTCATTTAAATATAATTTTTTCAGCTCACTGAGGTATAACTGACAAAACTGTTAAACTGTATTTAAAGTGTTCATCGTGATTATTTGATACATGTGTACATTGTAAAAATATTCCTCCTATCCAGTTAATAAACACAGATATGACCCACATATAGGTATATTATATACACACATTTACATGCATTTTTTTTGGTGAAAATAAGTTCTATTCTACTAATATCTTTCAATTACACAATATAATATTATCAACTATGGTCACCATGTTATACATTAAATCCTCAGACCTTATTTATCTTATAGTTGAAAGTTTTTAAATATAATTTGTTGATGGAAACAATTAATTAAAACAAGAAATGACTTTGTAAAAATGAATGAATGAATTAATCAATCAGTTAATTAATTAAAGAGAGCACGTGCACTAGAATCGGGGAGAGGGAAAGAGAAACTTAAGCAAGCGCCATGTTCAGCGCAGAGCCCAATGCAGGGTTCAATCCCACAGCCATGGTATCATGACCTGAGCTAAAACCAAGAGTCAGATGCTCAACTGACTTGAGCCGCCTAAGTGCCTGACTTTCCCTTTATTTTTATTTTTTTAAATGTTTTTATTTATTTATGTAGTTTTTAAGAGAGAGTGCAAGAAGGGGAGGGGCAGAGAGAGTAGGGTATAGAGGATCTGAAGTAGGCTTTGTGCTGACAGCAGAGAGCCAGATGCAGGGTTTGAACTCGCAAACTGAGATCATGACCTGAGCTGAAGTCAGACGCTTAACCTACTGAGCCACCCAGGCACCTCCCACGCACCCCCTGAATTTCCCTTTAAATTCTTGTCTTTAACTTTTGTTATGCCTTTTGTAGTCAGAACTGAGAAATAGTTCTGTCCTAGGAAGACATTCATCACCATAAAAACTGGGAACATGAAAGCTAACACTGGTAAATCTGGCATACCAAATTATTAATAAGCACTTTTTATTAACAACGTATGTTTTTTTAAATTTTGCTAATACATTTTATTGTTAAATTTTAAAATTGTGGGTATTATATTTTTAACAACTGATATTTTTCTGTTTATTCATAAATAATATACTCTGCTTTTATAATACCCAATAACCTAACATTGGACTTACTGGAATAATGCTTTATTATTTTACTTTAAGAGTATCTTAGGTTAAAAGTTCTTTGGTAATTTCATGGTTACCCTGCCTCAGGTGACATCTAAGATGAACTTTTGATACTTAAACCCACTCTTTATAGACAGTATTAGAGTTGGTGCCTTGCACTGACAGTCTGACATAACACTCCCAAAGCATTTGCAGATCTTAAACTTTGATAAACTCTTTTCTAATTTTTGTGTTGAAACAAGTAGACAAGTCATTTCACTTGTCTTATAAATTCACTCATTCATTCGGCAATTAATGATTGAGCACCTACTATGTATAGGCACTGCTATGAGCCCTACGGATACAGAAAGTGAACAAAACAAAAATATATACACAGACAACACTGAAAAAAAATTAAGGTAACATTTACACTGTAAGACAAGTTAATAGGGGCACCTGGGTGGCACAGTCGGTTAAGCACCAGACTTCAGCTCAGGTCATGATCTCATAGTTCTTGAGTCTGAGCCCTGCATCAGGCTCTGTGCTGACAGCTCAGAGCCTGGAGCCTGCTTTGGAATCTGTGTCTCCCTCTCTCTCCACCCCTTTCTCTCTGTCTCTCTCTCAAAAACAAATAAGCATTAATAAAAAAGACAAGTTATTACAGGAAATTAAGGGTTTAACGTATAATCTTGCCTTCTTTCTGTTTGTAGTCTATGAAATGAAAGGATTTCACCATTTTCCATTAAAGGATAAGAAAAAAATAGTAATTAGAACTTGTGACTTCTGGCAGGAAACTAGACCTGACACAGGAATGGAAGGATGCTCAGAGCTCTTTACCACTCAAGAGAAAAAATGTGCAGACCTGGAAAACAGGTTTGATCTGGAGAAGCTGAGGGAGATATGCGATTTTTAAGGGCCCTTAAATATGTTCCTTAGTGGATGATGGCACTGAGTTTTCATTACATCTCATTTCACTTCAAATTTCATGGCTTTTCCTCATAAAATAAATATCCCAAGAGCACTATTCTTAAGGTCATCACCTTTGCAAAATATCATTTTTTAACAATTCAAGTCAAGAGTAGAAGGAATGATTTCCCTAAGGTCAAAAGTGGGACCTGGAGATGCCATGTTTACATGTGAATGATCACAACTGACAGGATCAGCAGTGAAGGCCCCCACCCGGCTCCACTGCTCATCTGTTTCTCAGCCTCTTGGTATTTTGAACAGAGATACAGAAACACAGGGACCCGCTGATAGCGCGTTAATTTTTGGCTGCACCCTGAAGGGGAAATTCCAGAAACTGCTCCACTCTTGGCTGTTAACCTCTTTTTTTCTCTGAGACTCTCCTGGTATTCTTCCAATAAACAATCCCGTTTGCTTAGGTTGGTTTCTGCTACTTGCAACCAAAAGAACATTAATATTACATTCCCTCCCACTGGCCCATTTTAATTCACTTCCCTTTTTCTCATCATCCTGCTGAAAACTTCCAGTGTTTCCTACTGCCAATAAGATGAAGTGAAATTCCAATATTCTCCGTATGATACTCTTATTGGCCTTTTTCAAAGCCCAGTCTTAGTGTACATATAGTGTGCCGCCATGTTCATACCTTGCTTCCCATTCTTACTAAAAATGATACTGGAAAATATCAGTGAACATTATTTTAATGATATGTTTGCAATCCAATGTAAATCAAACCAAATCATCAAATTATTAGATATGGAAACCTGCACAAGTTTATTGCTCTAAGCCTTACTTACTCTATTTAATATAATAAAGATAATAATATTTTGTTCTTATAGAGTTACATCAAAGATTTGAAAAAACTATAATAAATATGTAAATTTTATATTATATTTATGTATGCACTTATTATTATATATATTTATATTACCCATATATATATATACATAATCACCTAGAACATGGAATGTTTTCAATAAATAAAAACCGTTTTTATTTCATTATGACTTAAATCTATCTCTCTAACCCAAGCTCTTTCTTGAGATTCAGAGACACAGATTTATTAATTTTTTTAACAGGAAAACTATTTTCTATGTTTTGATTTTTTTTAAATTTGAGAGAGAGAGAGTGTGTGTGTGTGGGAAAGTGGCAGAGAGAGAGGGAGACAGAGAATCAGAGACAGGCTCCACACTGTCAAGCACAAAGCCCAAATGTGGGGCTCAAACCCATGAAACCATGAGATTATAACCAGAGCCGAAACCAAGAGTCAGATGTTTAACCAACTGAGCCACCCAGAGACACAGACTTAAGTGTTTATATGACCTTACCACATGGACATACCTCATATCCTAAATGAATACAAAAGAAAAATTAACATCCATATTCCTCACATCCTGGGTCCTCCTATATCCCTTACCTTGAAGTGTCATCCCATCTGCTGGTCACAGAGCCACAAGTATCATAATTTTAGAATCTTGCCTCACCCAGCTGGTCTCCGCATCCCGTGGACTTTCACCTTTATCATCCTCTAGATAACATTCTCTCTGCTTCTCTCTGGCACACAGATCCTCTATATCACTCATCAGGCATACAAGGAGAACTTCCTAACAGATATACTTTGCCTCTGCTATGCTCACCAAATTTACCCTCCCGACAGCTAATGAGTAAGTCTTTCTAAAACTCAAAGCTGATGAAATTTAAATCTATTAATAGCTCTCCATTGATTAGAGAATGAAGATGCACTCTTTGGACTGTTACACATGTCCTTGACAACGTGGCCATGGCCATGCCTTGCTAGTGAACTCCAGTCAAATCCACCTGCACCCGTCAAACTGTGTCACGCTTCCTTTGCCTTCTTCATGCTGATCCATCTGAGTGGAACGCCCATGCTACAGCGCCTGGCAAGTGGCTACCCATCTTTCCAGGATCACTTTCTTCACGAGGCCCCGGCTGATATAGCCCGCCCCCATGTTTGTGCTCCAGCTGGAATCCTTGAATACTTCCGTCATAGCACTCCCACTTGTATTTCACATGCTTGTGTCTATATTTTCCCAAGACGAAGGGCAAAGCTGGGCCTTATTCCTTTAGAGGCTCAGGAACTCGGCTCAGGCCTGGTAACATAGCAGGCCCTTCATATGTGCTTGCTGAATAAATGAAGGTAACAAACAGAAAGAGACAGGGGAGGGTATTTACAAGTTGAATTCTAAGAATGAGAAGCAAAGTTCAGAGCATGTTTCAGAATTTGTAGACATTCGGTGTCTCATAGGATCCACAACAGTATAGCAAATGCTAAGTGCGATAATGATTTCTACTAATTATGAAAACATTCTGTCTCAGCTATTAAGAATACCCTATTTAAGGCAATCAAGTATGTGATGGAGCTGACACGTTTCAGAAGGGGCTTAGTCAAATGTTCACTTTTGTAAGATAGGTATGGCCGATAAGCGACACTTTGAGTTATAAATGCTTTAAGTCTAAATAATTAAGGATGATGCATTACTGAGTAACACCAGAAAATAACTTACTATTTACTGTCTAATAATTTGTGACCAATAGTATATCTTCTGCATTACTAGGAAATTTGGGCAACCTTAATAAATTTGCACATAACTTTCTTTGTGAGTAATGAAATGTTTAGAAGAAACCTGGGAGACAAAAATGCACTGGGAGAATGTTTAATAGAGGATTAAAATAGAGAATGATTTCTTCAAATATGTTGATAGCTAAGGGCGCCTGGGTGGCTTGGTTGGTTAAGTTTCTGACTCTTGGTTTCAGCTCAGGTCATGATCTCACAGTTCATGGGTTCAGGCCCTGTGTTGGGCTCCGTGCTGATGGTACTGAGCCTGCTTGGAATTCTCTCTCTTTCTCTTTGCCCCTTCCCAGTGCTCACTCACTCTCTCTCTCTTTCAAAATAAATAAATAAACTTAAAATAAATGTTGACAGTTAGGCCATACTAAAATGTTAAGAGTATATGTAAAGATGTCAGAAACCAAAATATCAGGATTTTTTTTTGACATAAAGTGATTCAGGTGGGAAAGGATATAAATATAAATCACAATTTTGAAGAAAATCTTACATTATTGAATCAAATTAAGTTGTAATGTGAGGCTCAGTACTAAGAAAAGTGCTCTGCAAACATGCAGGATGTAGCCTAAGTAACAGATCTTCTGTGACATATTGTCACAGACCAGAATAAAATTGATGTAATGTATCCATTAATTTTCAACTAATCAATTTAAGCTAAGGGAAAAGAAGAGAGACAGTTTCATAGATTTTTAGATACTACACACTCTAACTTCAGTAATCTTTTAAAAACTTCTTTGGACTTTCCAACGAACTCCCCTCAGATTACAATGGTAATTTTGCACGTAAAATTTCACTTTTGTTGAACTCGAGAAATGGATACAAGCGGCAGGAGCCATGACTGATTAAGGAGAAGTAAATTTCTCCTTTCAAAGCAGCCTTAAGGCAGGTACACAGTATTTTCTTTGTGAAATCAAGGGGAAGGGCTGTAAAAGGAAGACTATGTATTTCAAGCATCATGCCTTACTGGGATGTGTTAGAAACCAAATGATTGTATTTGATGTGATTCCTACAGGGATCCTTTTATACTTCAGATCTTCTGTGGCCTTGTGACTGGCCCTGCTCCAGGCAGTTCACAAACAAATTACCATCCCTTCCCTAGGAAGAGCAACTGGGTTACAAAAAAGCACTGAGATTTAAATACCTAGAAGCTTGCTAGGAGTGAAGAAGGTATGAGATACTGATAAAAGTTAGATATCTATCATAGAAAGCCTTGGTCCTCTGTATTCATAGCTGAGCAAGAATGCTCTTCATTTTACAGCTCAAGATGCTTTAAGACTAGAGGTTAAGATCGGCCTGCTAAGCATTCGGGCGAAAGACTGAAATACTTAACGATTACCTCTTTAAAATAAAGGAAAAACAAAACAAAAAAACTTGCCTTCTGATGCCAAGTTAGACTTGACTTCAGTGGGTATCAGGAAAGGGGGGAAAAAGTTTTCACCTGATTATTCAAGTTCTTATCTTAAAAGATTTTATACTGACATAAACAGATTGTTTCCATGTGAAGAATAAGGCTTTGGTAAGTTTGGACTGTGATATATTTTAACCTTTATTTAGTGTATAGTACTAAAAACTAAAACAGGAGGGGAGCAGAAGTAAAAATTTTCCATCACATCTGTGCTTCACTTACCTGCTTTTCACTTGAAATTATGGGCAGAGATTTCATTACGTGAAATGTGTATACATAGGCACAACCCCGCACAAATGTACCTCACACAGTGATAAATAATGATTCTGGTTGTTATAAAGAATAACCGTGTTTGATACGTAATGTGGGTCAAATGCCCCCAAAGCCTTCCAAGTGGGTACCTAGAGACCGACATTAAAGTTTCTTGGCATTTCTTCAAGACTGCAATGTTATGATGCTATTTCCCAGTGCACACACGAAGGTGTTTCTGTTTAATAAATCTGGAGCACCATAACCATGACATGAATGTGAATGTAAGCAAAGAACGCCAGGCCCCTAACTAAATGCAGCAGTCTTCGCACTTCAGAGGAGGCACACACTGCCAGCAAAAACAACCATCTAAATTTTCTGCTGAAACAAAAACGGCAGAGCGTGAAATAGCAGCCTGCCATCAGACATTGGGAGGCTTGGGGTTTCATCAACGGTAGCTGAAACAGCCCTGGCCTCCCACTTCTGTATGGAAAAAAAAAAAAAAAAAGCAAACAGACAATACCATCTGCATACAAGTACATGGACAAATCTTGTCTGTCCACTTGCCACACGCCAGCAGACACACGTGCCTGTTTAGGCGCCATTTCATTGCCTGACCCCCTAGTTATTGCATGTTCAGAGGAATACACTGAAGTTCTTTAAAAGATTCTGCCAGTGTCACATCACACATTGGAAAAGTTTTCAACCAGAGGGCTTCAGATTGATTTGTTTGGGGTCATGGGGAGGTAAAAGGAAAAGCCGGAAAAAAGAAGCACTTAAAAGTGGTGAGTAGCAAATCCAAGCAGCAAGGTGGATGCCTTTCCAAAGCCTCCTCTGTGATGAACACAGGAAAACACGCTGTGGGCATGTAGTGCTCACACCAAAACAGCAGTCACCAATTGCTATACAGTGATTTACAATTCACCTGTTACGATGCTAAACACGCTCCTGAAACTCTACCTTCCGTGTGAAGGGAAACTCTTCACACAGAGATGAAATGAACAGTACAAATACACACTGTGGTAGGGACGAAAGGGAAAGTTAGATGGGATAAAGCGTATTGATAAAACAGGGAGAAAACATCCTCCAGTTGACTAGACTATTAATTGTACCATAGAAGGACCAATGTGCTTTAAAAATTTTATATGCATTGTTCATCAGGCCCGGTGTGTTGACCACACAGAAGCTAAGTGACTAGATGAACTCATCACTGAATAATAGCCGTGACAAGGCCACATGCACATTAAATGTCAAAAGGTAAACAATTAGCAAAAACTAAAAACCTTCCCAGGTGCATCCTACAGACCGCTCACTGCTTTTGGAGATGCAATATAATGTAACCTGGATGCAATTAATAATTATGATGATGGAAATCATTTTAATAATTTGAATTATTGTACGGCAAATATTCACTAGCTTCCCCCTCCCCCTATTGGGGAAGATACTTTACCATTCCACTGATGTCAGGCTTGCCAGTGTGTCTTGTTCTCAAACCAATGCTTGAAATGTGCTAGTACGGTGAGGCTTGCCTTCTTGGAGGATGTCATCACCCAGCAAAGAAACGTATACTGGCTACTCACTAGTTAGGGAGGATGAAGGGAATGGGGAAGCACATCTAAACTCAGGCTGCAACTTGTATCCAAGCCCAGCCTGGATGAACTGAGCCCTACCTGGTCCACAAATACATGAGCAAGAATCACGATTGCTGTTTCAGCCACTGAGTTTTGACTGGTTTGTTACGCGGCATCCCTCTTGCAACAGCTAACTGAGATGGGCAGTATCAATAATGATGTCGCTAACATATCATCATATACTGTGCCTATGTAGTAAGTAAATGATATAGGAGGAAATGACAGCACAGGGATTTCATTATTGCTGATAGAATATTCGGTACAGCTATAAGCCTTAGTAAAAGTGGACCTTCTCAGTTTTGCCTCCTCCAACCTTTCCAACAGCCACAGAAATTAGCTGCTGCCATTTATTAAATACTGTGGCTCATGTCACAGGCACTAAAACAGTCACTTTCTATTCACTGGACTCTTAAAACAATTCCCATAATGTAACTTTATCCCCCTTACTGATAAGGGAATCAAGACTTACAGAGGTTAAGTAATTCAGACCACAGAGTTAATAGGTGGCAGCTCAGGTTTCAAGTAGGTGCTTCCCTAATACTTGCCATATTTCAGTAAAGTTTTTTTTTTTTTTCTATTTAAAAATGTTTAACGGAGGAACGCGCCAACTGCATAGAGGAGATATAATGTCTTTTTCACTTTTGTTGCTCTGTAGGGACTCATCTGGTACTGAAATAGCTCTCCCGTTCCCGCTCCCAGATGGTCCACTTGACAAAGAGAGGCCTCTAGGGATGCCTGAAAGCTCTCTTCTTGCAGAGGAGGAGGAGAGCCTAGAAAATTCCTAAGAAAGCCATAAGTTTTAGCTCAAGAGGGTACTTTAAAAAAAAAGTTTCTTTCTTTTCATCTCTGACCATTAGGGTAGTTCAGTCTTTTTTTAAAATGTTTTTTTGAATTTTACTTTTGAGAGAGAGGGACAGAGCATGAGCAGAGGGGGGGGGGGGGTCAGAGAGAGAGGGAGACACAGGAACTGAAACAGGCTCCAGGCTCTGAGCTGACAGCACAGAGCCCGACGTGGGACTTGAACCCACAAACTGCGGGATCATGACCCAAGCTGACGTTGGACACTTAACCGACTGAGCCACCCAGGCGCCCCTAGGTAATTCAGTCTTGATAGGGACTATGCAAAAGAAAAATCAAGAGTTGTTTTCTGGGGTTTGCTTTTATTTAAACATACATCTCTCTAACTAGGTATATTCCTAATTGAGTCATGCTAAGAACTGAAAACACTTAATGCTCTCAAATAATTTTCTTTTCCCGATTCTAAACCCTAGGCATATTTTAAAAATCGATAACTATGAACACTTTCTACTAATGTTTTTCTTGAGGTTGCTTTTTAAGTTTTTTTTTTTTATGTTTATTCATTTTTGAGAGACAAAGAACAGAGCGTGAGCAGGGGGAGGGCAGAGAGAGAGGGAGACAGAATCCAAAGGAGACTCCAGGCTCTGAGTTGTCAGCACAGAGACCAACACAGGGCTCAAGGTCACTGACCACGAGGTCATGACCTGAGCCAAAGCTGGACACTCAACCAACTGAGCCACCCAGGCGCACCTTCTTCAGGTCGCTTTAAAACATTTTTTTAATGCCTTTATTTTTGAGAGAGAAAGAGTGAGAGAGAGACTGAGCATGAGCAGGAGAGGGGTAGACGGGGGAGGATAGAGGATCCAAAGAGGGCTCTGCACTGATAGCAGCTAGCCTAATGTGGGGCTTGAACTCACGAACTAGGAGATCATGACTGGAGCCAAAGTAGGAAACTTAACGACTGAGCCAACCAGGTGCCCTGAGGTTGCTTTTAAAAGATGCTAAGGCAGAGTCCTTCCAACTGTTATTTCTGTTAATATTTCTGTTGCTCATAAAAGCTTTTGTCAGATAGATTTCCTAATATGTCAGGGTAGTTAGGCTACTTCTTTTCTTGGTAGTGGAAACCAGATATTGCAAACATGTCACTGGGCAAAGATCTTTCAAAACTTTAGGATGTGGTAAAATTAGATATTATGTTGAGGAGTATCAATGACCTTGGGAAGATGCCAAATGCACATACACAAAAATAACTTCTGCATAATTAATAGGGTGATATTATCTCTACAGACAGTAATACCAGGCTTGCAATTAAAAATGTCTGCTCATCCTTAGAAACGTGGTCTATAAAGTAAAAGGAGGGACTTGCATGTAAGATGATACATTCAATGTCAGAATCATCCCACTACCTATCAGGAGTACCTGACTTTTAAAAATTAAGATATCCAGCACCAAACATTAAAAAAAACCACAGAATAATTTGATGTTCGCCTATAGGTGAATCATACTCAAAAATGCTTCCTACCAGGGGCAGAATTGCTCTGCCCTTGACACAAGACTCTTCATGAGCTAAGCTTCCCAGCAGACGTTTAGCTGATTCCTGTTAGGAAGGCCTCTATATCTACAGGAAAACAAATCATATGGCTCAACCACAGCAATGTGGTAAATACTGTTATGTACTTTTTTATGAAGTCAGTGTGTAACAATGATAACTCTGCACCTTTTTCTGCAAAGAATTACAAAATACATAAAAAGATTAGTGTTCATGGACTCTTAGGGATCATCCAGATTGGACAATTACTAGAACGTTACCATGTACGCTTTCTCTGTCCCTTTTTTGTTACTGTGTAAAGTACTTTAAAGCAGATCCCCATCGTGTTGGTATGCGTCTGAAAAAATGAGAACACTTTCTTAGAGAATCACAATGGTATCATAGTCCTGATACAATTCATGATTACTGCCTGGTGTCACAGAATCACCAATCTATGAAGTTTAAAGCAAGTCTGTTTTTCCATCATAATGTATTTTACAGAGAAAATTATTTCTATTTCCCAACACTATAATTGTTTTCCAAAAGGAAAAATGAAGAAATGAAAAAGTGATTAGTAAAATAATAATTTCCATTTTCAATTTCTTACACACGGAAAGCCATTTATGTAAGGGAGTTCTAACTAAGAGAAGACATGGTATCAATATGTACGTCAGTCTTGTAATTAAGCAGAAAAAAGGAAAAGAAATCATTACTTAAATTTGGGTTTAACTTAAATTTCTCAGGGTTCATGGTCATTAAAAGGCATACACAGATGAACTCTAACAGACCCCCTTTTTAAATTTATTTGAAGAAAAACTAACATCTTATTTAATGGATTGCTTCTCTATAAGGTCTTACTTGTATTTATATGGAAAGGTAGAGAAATTCCAAAGATCGGAGAGAAGTGTTTCAAAGTGATTAATTAATGTTCAAACTTCAGTGACACCAATGCATCGAAAGAAGAGAGAAAGGAGGCACACGGGAACAAAGCAGAAACTGGTATAGCACTGAAAGTGAAAATACATGCCATGACGAAGTGGCCGGAAGTTTTCTGGGTGTTTCTACTCATTCAGCATCAAGAAATAATTCATTGAAACTAACTGACTTATTTTTTGTAGTTTAAAAAATTAATCTCTCTCCTTTGGGTCACTATTTCATGTGTGATCGGCTGCATTTTGTTACCTTCAAATTCATATGTTCGAACTCTAACCCTCAGTACCTCAGAAAAAGACTGTAGTTGGAGAGAAGAGGTAACTAAGGTAAAATGAGGTCATATGGGTGGGCTCTAATCCAGTATGACCAGTGTCCCTGTAAGTAGAGAAAATGTAGAGATACATGTACAGGCATACAGAGGAAAGACCATGTGAGGACACAGCAAGAAGGTAGTCATCTGCAGGCTTCTCTCTCTTTAGAGAGGGCTCAATAGAAACTAAATGAGCCAACACCTTGACCTTGGACGTCTAGTCTCCAGAACCATAAGAAAGCACCATTCTGGTGTTTAAGCCACCCAGTCTGTGGTATTTTGTTATGACAGCCCTAGCAAATTAATACACTATGCAATGCAGAAAACTCTAAAAATTAGTCATTGCCTTCATTTATAATCAGGCAAGTTAGTAGGACCTTATTTTTTTTAATGTTTATTTATTTTCGAGAGAGAGACACACACACACACAATGTGAGCAGGGGCGGGGCTGAGAGAGAGGAAGACACAGAATCCGAAGGAGGCCCTAAGCCCTGAATGTCAGCACAGAGCCCAATGTGAGGGCTCAAACCCATGAACCATGAGATCAAGACCTGAGCCAAAGTCAGATGCTTAACCAACTGAGCCACCCAGGTACCCCAGGACCTTAATTTTTTTTTTTTACTGTTAAGTATTAAACATTTTTAAGATAGTAATACCTACCACACCTAAAAGTAAACTATAATTCATTAAAATTACCTAATATTTAATCAATAATCAAATTTCCATTTGATCAGATCCAGGGTTATTATTATTTTTTTGGCAGAGTTGGGGGAAGGTGCAAAGTACTTCACAGATGATGTTGTGTATTCCTATCAGGAGGACATGCTAGATTTTCTTTCCTTTAGTCATTGGTGGTCATTGCCTAGACCCAATATCTAGGGTTATCTTCAACAAAAGATGCAAGATGGTGATGATGGATTTCTATAATTCCTTCTTCATTTGTTGGTTGCAATAATAATTCTATAAAAAAGAGCCCATGTTCATCATCTATTCATATCCAGGGCTACCATGAAATACTCATTAAGGAAAAAATAATATAAGTACATTATTTCCCTTTTATTTAACACTTTTCAAAACAGTGACCAAAAAGGATTAGTTTTTCTTTTCCACTGCAGTTATTAACCTTGTTAATGCCCACATTGACCCAACTTGGAGAGACCTTTTGATAAAACAGGTAACTGCGGACAGTTCCGCTGCTGTGTGGTAGAGCAACACGATGTTCATGTTCTAGGTCACCTAGTACACTTCTTGTCACAGACATGGAATCAGCCATTTCTTCAAAGAGCCCTGGTTCCTTCCGCTGAACCTCGGTATGGACCTCAGGGCTACTCAGTGCTACTAGACGGTCATTGCTTTCAGGCATCTTCAAAGGAGAGGTATATAAATAAATAAACTTAAAAAAATCATTTGGATACTAGTCATTCAAATTCAGGTTGTCAGGATGTCAGGATGTCAATGGCACTGATCTTACTCATCCACCTGCTTTCTCTTTCTCCCAATCAAAATCATGGCTACTCACTTGCTTTACCTCCACAGTACACACAGACAACAGTTTCCAAGAGTAACATGACTACCGAATACAACAGTGAGACAGTTTAATATTTTGCCTCTTTCTTTTAGATCTCAGAGTATATCCCAGTGAGGACAGACAATCAAATTGATTTGAAATGATTCTCTGTGTAACTGGTTAGGCCAGCAACTGCTTTATACAATGAAGTTTGTTTATTTCATCATTAATGGTTGTCTTCATTTTGTTGGTTTTGTTTTACACTTAGTAAAATATGGACACACCTCCAGAGTCAAATCCACAAGACACACTCCCTTAGATAAATAGTAGTCTTGCTGATTTAAGTACAGTTTCCTCGGCTGTGTTGTTGTCACTTAATATGCTATGGGAGGAATCTCTCCACAGCAGTTTATAGATAGTTCTCGATCTTTTTTAATCTGCAGATGGTTGTACTATAATCTATTCAACCAGTTCCCAACTCACGGGAACTGGTTTGGTTTGTTCCTGTCTTTAAATTTTACAAACAGCTGCAATGAACAGCCTTGTTCTTTGCAATAAACAAGTGATACTTAATATTTTTTTCTAGCCATGTTTCTATTTCTTTTTAATATTTAAAATGTGGGGGCACCTGGGTGGGTCCATTGGTTGAGTGTCCAATTTCGGCTCAAGTCATAATCTCATGGTTTGTGAGTTTGAGCCCCATGTCGGGCTCTGTGCTGATAGCATTGGGCTCTGCTCTTCAGATCCTCTGTCCCCCTCTCTCTTTGCCCCTCTCCCGTTCACTCTCTCTCTCTCTCCCCTCTCTCTCTCTCAAAAATAAATAAAACATTTTAAAAAATAAAGTGAGATAAAATTTAAAATGTGGCTACAAATATTTCAATATTTCAAAAGGAAGGTAATATAATGCAATAGGATAGACTACTGGCTCTATTCACGCTCTTGTCCACTAAAATGAAAGAATCTATGGGGCACCTGGGTGGCTTAGTACTTTGGCTCAGATCATGATCTCATGATTCACGAGTTCGAACCTTGCATCGGGCTCTCTGCTGTCAGCTCAGAGCCTGGAGCCTGCTTCAGATCCTGTGTCTCCCTCTCTCTCTGCCCCAGCCTGCTTCAGATCCTGTGTCTCCCTCTCTCTGCCCCTCCCTCGCTCATGCTCGACCTCTCTCAATCTCTCTTTCTCTCTCTCTTTCTCTCAAAAATAAATAAAAACATTGAAAAAATTTTTAAATGAAAGAATCTACTTTCATTTAAACTTTCCCAACAGTAAATAAATAACTTATTCAACTAACTGACCACAATTTTTAATCTAATGTATTCAACTTGAGTCAACCGAGTCTCCATTTTGCATGCCTTCACAATTTTTAAAGCATACTGTAGATGAAAACTGTTAAAATTCCTAGGCTTTTTAAAAATTATAAAACCATTTCTACAACAGCTCCTGATGCTGTACATCAAGTAGTTCCTGTCATGCAACTGTGCTAATAATGCAAATATTCATGACATTAACACGAAATCAGGCAGATGTGAATATAAAAACTTTTCAAATTTTAATGGTACAGCATTCAGAAAAATGGAATGAAACAACACAAATTGTGAAATGCATCTTTCATTGAAGTCTAACAGTCTCCCAGACTGTTAAAACTATATTATAATAGCATATTAAAAAATAAACAGTCCTTTAGAAAGTAGCTACTTAACTATTAGATTTGAGTAGCACTGCACGGCCCTCCTAAGTCTTTTTATGGTGATTTTGGGAAAAATAAAAGCATACGGCTTTGTAAAATTCTTTCTTCTTTAAAACATACTTTAAATCCCCCCCCCCCCAAATNTTGGATCTGAATCATTTTACTGGAGATGCTACTGCTAAAGCATAGTCATTATTTGGTGTGGTGTGGTGTGGTGTGGTGTGGTGTGGTGTGGTGTGGTGTGTGTNAAAAATGGGGCAAGCTAGCAAGTTATTTATGGTGGCACATACCCACCACTACAGCATATCTCTCTCACCCATTGTATTGAGCATGAAAGCATCATTAACGTATCCTAATAAAAACTTTTCACAGGGGCTCCTTTCTCATCTACATGCAAAACTAAATGTCAGCAGGAGGCCTAGAGCTTTAGGAAGCCATAAAGTGAAGCCTGAACTCAGTAATGATCTGCAGCAGGATGTCTACAGAGACAAATTTACTTGGCTAGGACACATCTGACAGCATAACTGTGTGTATGTAAAACTTCACAGCGTTTAAGCTATACATCCCTGGGATTTGTAGACAAAAGTACCCTCTTTCATGCTTCAAAAAGCATTAACTGGCTTTTCTACATTTTCTTCCTAAAGGAGCTTCAGATTATTATTGGTAACCATCTATATTCTACAATCTTCAAAAATCACTGGCAGCACAGTATATTGCATATAAGCAGCCCCAATTTATTCTATCGTTAAGATCGACTTAGGCAAAGGAAAAAGTAATATAATATTTATTGCCTGCCTTAGAGGCGTTAACAGCCAAAACAACTTAAAATATATGCTGTCCTTCATTTATTTCTCCAGACATGTCTGGATGAGAAACATCTGGAGATTTCTTAAAACTATGAATTTCTCAAAGGCGGTGGAGGGGGGTCAGGGAACAAAGGGGTGGAGGGAGATTTTTTCCTCTCTTGTGTCAAAAGGAACCCCATCTCTGCAGATGATACTTGTATGGAAGCAATTCCTGGGAATTAGGACAGTTTCCCTCATCCCTAAACTAGCAATTTTTCTAAGCAGCACTAATCACAGCATATGAGGATATATCAGAGCCTGTAAAGAGGGAAACAAGAAGAGTGCCAATACAAGAAAAGAGAGGCAGGGAGGGAGGGAGGGAGGGAAGAAGGGAGGAAGGAAAGAAGGAAGGGAGGAAAGAAGGTAAGTAGGAAGGGAGGGAGGGAGGAAGGAATTAAAACAAAACAAACAAAACTCCCCCAGTTCTGAGGTGGTTTGAAGAAAATGAACAAATAAATGCATGTGCTGAGCAAATAAACCAGAGTATTGAGAAAACTGGAACCCTATCTAACAAAGGTGCAAAATATAAATTAAAGTGAATATTTACTTAAAATGAGAAGATAAATTCGCAAATTACTAGAGCCTTGAGAGATTCGGGTTTCTTTCTCCTGAGATCTCTTTGGGCAATTTACCAGAAGTGTTTCCAGATTACAACTTGGCCTCTCTTTCCCTCCTAGGAGGCTCTGAAGTAACTCCTGGCAAAGCCATCACTTGAGGCCTAAAAGTGAAAGGCCACAAACTTTTGGCTTCCTCGGCTTCCTGATAAACCCACTTTTGCTGTCTCCTATCCCCTCAACTTGTCTTCTCCAAGAACCATGAATGTTCAGCCCCCTTCCTTCCCAGCAGCTGCTCACCATAAGATTTCTCATACCCAAGAATGTTGCAAATGAAGGTACACGACAATTCAAGTGCTATGCTCAATAGTTACTAAAAAACTATAAATTGCAGTGACTGCCCCAGTTTGTAGCTCATTTCAACAGTCTTCAGCCTTTTTATAAAGAGAGCTCTTGGGAGGTGAGCCAGAAATTCAATCACCAAGGGGATTATCACCTGCTGACACTTCATTGTCAGAAAGGTGACAAGATCTAAGCCAAGATCTTAAGCAAGGGCCCCAACTCATTAGGCTTCACAACTGATTACCTATACAACATAACATCCATGTACCAGGGTGCAGGTAGTAGGCTGCTTAAGGAGTACCCAAAACATTTTGATTACAGAAGATGTCTTTTCAAAAAAGGTACTGGAGTTATATGGTAAGAAGAATCCATTCTAGAGCAAATGCAGTAGAGGAATCTTTTGAAAGCACTGCTATTTTCAACTACAAATGCTTCTATCTCCTAATATGGAAAAGGGATTACTGTTCTACATTCTCAGACACTGGCTCAAGGGCTAAGAATGCTGCTACATGGATAATCCAGTCATTGTCAACCTCTAAGGAAACCCATGGTCACTTGCTGTAGAATCGGATCCTTGTTTGCCCAGGGTGCTGACATTATGAGAAATCTTACATCAGCCTCTTACTCCTCCATCACTGTGGTCCTCATCAATATCATCATCCTGCCTAATTCATCATCATCATCACCACTGTCTTCATTATCATTGTTGTCATAATTCTCCAATATTAAATTTTGTAGAAGACTATAAGCAAGGTGATCTCAGAGGTATAGGAAGACCCCAATAATAGTCCCCTCGGTGATGAAATGATTAATGACTCAGAAAAGCAGGACACCCACCACCATTTCTTTCTTTCTTTTTTTTTTTTTAAATTTTTTTAAATGTTTTTTTTTTATTTATTTCTAGGAGAGAGAGAGAGAGAGACAGCGTGAGCAGGGGAGGGTCAGAGAGAGAGGGAGTCACAGACTGAAACAGGCTCCAGGCTCTGAGCTGGCAGTCAGCACAGAGCCCGACGCGGGGCTCGAACCCACGAACCGCGAGATCATGACCTAAGCGAAAGTCGGACGCTTAACCAACTAAGCCACCCAGGTGCCCCCCACCATTTCTTTCTTAATAGGCAATATTGGACTTGGGGTTTGAAGACAATCAAAAGATTAAATTTCACTCTCTCTAGGTTCTGATGATTACCCACTCATATAAGTACCCAATCTGACCAAAAAAAAAAGAAATAAAAAAGGTATCCCAGAGCTTTCTAGTTAAAAGCGGGGGTGGAGTGTGATAGGACACAGGCTATCAACCCCCTCCCCCCCACTCTCACTATTTGTCCATTCAATTATTTGAGAGCCTCCTGTTCCAGGATTTGGATGTCAATTTATGTCACAACTCTCTTTGATAACAACCATGTGAAAAGTACTTAATCACTGCTTTTATAGTAATTATTCTTAAATTCAAAATGTTTATCTGAAAAACTATAACTCAACTGGCTTGAACTGGACAATGTATTTGAATTGCACACAGGAAAAAGAAAAGACTTAACATTAGCATATGCCTTCTAAATAGAAAATAATTTTATCCTCAAAACTAACTACAGATGAACTTCATAAATGCAGATATTTCATAAAGAGACACATGGTTTTACATTATTAAAGTAAAACCAAGGTTTCTCATCAGACTATTTTTAGATTTTAAGGTTGCCACCTTGAGAGCAAGAGTTCGAACAAAGGCTCTTATGTTTAATGCATCAACAATTTTTGGAATAATTCTTGATAGCAAGGCATGGAATTGTATTGACAACCCCCTTCTCCAAATAGACCCCTTCACTTTTCAAAGGCAAAACTCTCTTTTTCTTACTGCCTATCAAACAGACAAGCATGTAATTAAAACCATTTTACTAATTCTCTTTTTAGGTTAGGTGTCACTGAAAAGCTGGAACTACTCTACTCTTTGAATAATGATTTCTATTATAGTCGGCTTGAATCTGAATTGTACAAAGGGTAAGTTTTACTATTGGATCAGATGGTAAAAAAAAATTAATCTGTAAGTTACACAAATGTTTATTGTCAGAATCTGAAATCCACAATATGAGCACATTTAGCATTCAGAAGAAGACTCAATTCTTGCAATATTTATGTATATGCTCCTCCAATAAGAAAGAACTGGTAAGCCCCACAAAATATAAAAACCGAAAGTAAATTTCAAGTAACGCTTTAAATAAAAGCTCTAAAATAAGAACACTGTATAAATTTAGTTTTCTACTTGGATCTTTCTCCTCGTAAACAAACAAACCTATGAAAACAAGACTTCATAAGCTGGAGAGGAAAACAAACTCTATGAATGAACTAACAGATTGCATAGATTTATATACTTCCTGGAAGTAGTAATAATCAGAAACATTTTAAAAATTCACAAAATCTGAAAGCAAATATTTTCAAACTTTTATTGATTATGCAATATACATGTTTTCGGTTTTTTTGTGTGTGTTTTTTGTTTATCTTTAGTGACACCATTTTTATACCTTTATTGAAATATAATTCTCATATTATATAATTCACCCATTTAAAGTATACAAGTTAATGGTTTTTAGCATATCCATAGACTTGTATGTCCATTACTACAATCAATTTTAAAACATTTTTATTACCCAGAAAGAAACCCCATACCTCTTAGTCACCAACTATCTTACCACCCCCATCACAACTCCCTACCACCCAACCCTAGGCATCCACTGATCTACTTTCTATGTCTATAGACAGGCCTATTCTGGACATTACATACAAATGGAATCATATGATATGTAGTCATTTGTGACTGGCTTCTTTCACTTTAGCATACGATTTTCAAGGTTCATCCATGCTGTAGCAATGCGTCAGTACTCCCTTTCTTTTTATGGCTGAATAATATTAGATTAGATGGACATACCCCATTTTATGTATCCATCCATCCAGCTGATGGATATTTGAGTTACTTCAAATTGACTAGTTTTTTACTTAGTTCAAAAATTAGTATTTCTTACCTAGTTTTACTTTTTTGACTAAAGAGATTCATCCTATCAAGCTCTTTCAAGAAAGTATACTGTCCTTACAGTAAAGAAATTTATTTCCTGTTCAACATTAAAGATGCACTAAATGTTCCTGAGAGTCCAGTGGTAGTATTCATGAGCAAGACCCACCATCTTGTATCATTTTCCTCATTTATGAAATGATGGATTCTCTAGTTAATGTGAAATAAAGGTTATTTTTGAATTTCAAGTTTTGGGAATCCAGAAAGTGATGCTCAAAATGCATTGCAAAGAATTATCCAAATAAAGTGTAATAAAACCCAAAATGTAGTATAACGGCACTGCTATGGTCTAAAGCTATACCACTGAAGGGGGAATAATACATGTCATGATTCATCTGCTCTCTGCCTCCAACCTCAGCCAAGGATTTCATTGACTAAATCCACCTAGATACAGAGGGCAAAAGAACCTACTTATGTAGTCATACAGGTAAGCCTCCTGGAGCTGAGAGTAGATATGGAGGGGCAATGAGAAGCCATCTGGTCTCCAAGCACTAAAAAAGAGCATTTTAATTTTTGGAAGCTAAGAGTAAAATAAAGAGGGAATCAAAATACTAGAGTTGCTAGCTATAAGGTCTCAACATTATTAACATCCATAAAGGAATGTTCCAGAGACTCTAACCTGCTAGTAATCAGTATGTATTTCTGAAGCTCTAAGGGAGCAAAATTAACAAATGCACACATACAAACACTCATAGTGTCACTACAGAGAACATTTTGAACAGTCTGAGAAGACACACAGATAAATGTTCCTGACCAGTATAAAACTTATCAACAAATGAAAGATAAGGTGAATTTACTCATACGCAGATGATACAGATAACCCAATATTAAGAGTGGAAGAAGTGTTAACAGCATGACCAGAATAGCTTCACTGAGTCTTGAGGCAAGGTTATGACACCTAATGTCGACACATAAAGATAATAACATTAGCTACTATCAATCAGTATGAGCAGCTTTAAGACTAAACTTGGTCCCAGAAAGGCTGACAAGAAATGCCCTCTAGCTAAAGAAGAGCTGCAGAACCAAGAACTTACCCATCAAGGTGAACTAGATCCCATGCTATTCCATTAGCTTGAGACTAATTTCCAACAACCTGATAGGTGCTATGCTGGTAAAACACTATTGAGTCTGAAATCTATTTAATAACATAAAACCTTTTTGATTAAATAAGAAAAGGGCAAGTGTACTCCCTACCATATAATAAACCATCTTTATTCTTTCTCTCTTTCACTATTTTTGGAGAATAGAAAGGCACAGTATTGTTACACATGTTAGTTACACAAGGGGCCTATCCTGGATTCTCCCTTAATTACAAGATGAAGACTTACAAGTGACTGAGGATATTTTTATTTACCATTATGAAGTAGAACCATTATGAAAACTCATTCGGTTCCAACACTTTGAAATTACAGTAATCTTGACACATTTTTGTTTTTAATTTGGAAAATGCACATTACTTCAGATGCACGCCGTTGTATACCTATCTTTAGAGTACAGAATGGTATATGCCATTTTGGAAATATGATGACACTATGGTGTTAACCTTTGCTTGTATTGTTAATCTAGAATCTTCAAAATTTTTCGAGGCAAGAATCTGAAAAGGCCTATATGATTACTCTTTAAGTGGGAAAAAGAATCAATTGTATTCTGAACCTCCAATATTACGCCTATGCAATAGATACTGAATTTCTTTCTTCCCAAAGGAACTATTCTCCTCGTTTTGTCTTCTTTCTATAATAGTAACCCCATTTTTTCCATTCTGAGTTTCACGTGTCCAGAACCAAGAGTGTGAGTGACAACAAATCACCTCAATGCTACTTTCCAGGGTACCACAGCCTCTTTCATGTGCATTGTCTTACACACTCCTCCCTGAGATCATAAGAATAAAAGACAACCTTTGATATCTCACCTGTAGATTATCAGCACCCAGTCTCTGGACTCTCACAGGCTTCCTTGATACCTGTTATTACAGCACACACAGGAGAAATCAGCTGCCCCAACAGAATATGAGACACAGGAAGGCACTGACCATGATTATGTTCAGGTGGAGTTACCACCAAAATGAGCCTGAGCTGTAATCAGTGCTGACCCTGACCCTTCAACTCATCTGGACATATCTCCAGGACTAGTTGCTTAGACCTCAACCCCACTTGAACAATCCATAGCCCTCAAGGTTCCATTTCTCTGAGAACTCTATAAAAATTGTAACGTAATCAGCTTCCCAACAGAGAACGATGCAAAGAAGTAAAGATCTACCTCAAGGCCTCCAGTGCATCAATAACCGCAGGAAGCTCAGGAGGCAGGGGTGGGTCAGGCAAATAAGAGACAGGAGGAACAGCCAGACAGCTGACCCAGTCTGCATAGGATCAGATATGGGGGGAAATCAGGGTGTGGTTTGGGGGCATGGCTTTGAAGCAGGCAGGAGTTCTGGAGGCCAAGAAAATTTATGCTAAGCGTCCATACAAATACATAAAATCCTGTCTCTATAAGGCATCTTGCCAGGAGTAAAGCTGCAGAGGAAGTCTAGTATCTGGAGCTCTTGTTCTGCCCTCTTACAAATCCAACTACAACTACCGCCTTTATCATTTATAAAGTGCTTTCATGGTTATTATCTTATTTGAGTCATCTTAGGACCGAAAGAGGTAGGTATAATTACCGGATTTAATTTCCAAGCCTGGGAAAAGTGAGCAAAACCTGCAAAGTGCCTTCTTGGGGTGGGGCAGAGGTGGGATTTGCACTGGGGTTTCCCTGACTACACGCCAGGTGCTTGTTCCGTCAGGCGGCAGGACCTTACAATCAACCAGGGCACAAAGCAGCCAGGGACAGAATGTGGAGAGAAAGTGTTGAGTCAGCACATCTGAGAAGACAGTACTACTAGTCTAGCCTCCATTCCTCGCTAGATCAGACAACCTCTGCAAAATAAAACTGCGTGACTTTCTCTGGCGCACCCGAGAACCTTCTGGACCACCTACTTTGAGCAGAGCACTGGGGAACGGGCTAAGCCTGGTCCCAGCTCTCACAGAGCTTACAGGCTAACTGGAGACAACAAAGCATAAACACGTAATTAAATGTCGTAAGATAAATGTTTTAGGAGAGACAGCAGAGGTAGAGAGGTGAAATATCAGGAAATGGTAAAAAGCATACCACACTGCTAATCACAAGCAATCCATTAGCGGTAGGATTTGGATTAAATTACAACTAGATTTTACTTATTTATTATTCATGAGACGTTCTGTTTTTCAATTATTTTTTTTTTCTCCTTCACATTAGCCCACCCATTTTAAAGCCTCAAGCATTAATTTGATTTCCCGCCAATAATTTGAAGATAATGATTTGTGTCTTGGTTCTGTCTGCATGGATCTTCCTCTGATAATTTGGAGAGAAAATGATGTGTATCTCCCCTCTTTTCAGACAGTGGCCTTAGGGATTTTATTCATCGTGGGGGCAGGGCCTTAGCTTTTCTGACAGATTTGGGAAACAGGGAGAGAGAGATCCAAAACTGAACAAATCTGTCAAACTCATTTTCTTGCAAGGTTTTCTGCCAATTTTCACCCTCTCCCCTCCCTCCTTCCTCGCCCTCCCTCCTTTTCTTCTTTTAAGTAAGAGGAAGAAATTGGGAAAGCATGTTTCTCCTGCTTCCTAAAGGGACAGAGTAAAAATGCTAGTGAGCAAAAATGCAGGTGTGCACCAGCTGGAAGGTCACTCTCAGCTCCTTGGAGGACAAAGCAGGAAGGTAACAGGGGCCAAGTGTGAGTGAGCACAAGGAGCAGGCAGGCAGGCGGGAGGGACCTCTGTCCACTGTCACTCCATCACCATGAGTCCACAACAGAAACAGAGGACAGAAGGCCAACCTCAGCCTTCCTGGGACTGGACAGCAGGGCTCTGACCCACCCTCCCCTCCGCCACCTCTTATCTTCCCATTAGCCCGAAAGCAGGGAAAAGACTTAAACCCTTTTTATGGCTAAATAATTAACAAAGCGCTGGCATTCTGACAAGCTGGCATGCATTTTCTTAATCAGCAACCCACCCAAGTAATTTAGTTTATAAGCTACTTAAGATAAATCCTGTCACTTAAGTATTCTAGATGAGCCCATGTACACTGTCCATTTCCTTGAAGAAGCTGGATAAATGCTTTCTTCCAGCATTTCTCCTCATTCCAGTCCACAATCTGGCTACTCTTCACACTCAGAGATGACACTAATAGCCCTGAGAGTGGCAATAATTGTGCCTATAGTAGTTCCACCATCATTAGAAGAAATGACTACATTTATGAGACTTCCTCTCATACAGTTCCTCTTCTGCGATCCCAGGAATTCAGCAGACAATAGGGATAATGCAGTCGCTCTGGATAAGGCCACCAATGACCGCCTAATTGCTAAAGTCAGTGACACTGTAGAGTGCACCTCTTGAAAGAAACAGCAACATTTGACACCCCAGATCCCCTATGCCTTCGTCTGGAATCCACCCCACCCCTCACCAACCTGGCTCTCAGTTATCATTCTGGTTATCACTCTGTCAGGTTCCTCTCCCACTTTTGTGTCTTCTTATCAGTCTCCTCCTCCAACCTGTCTCTGGAGTGTGGGTGCGTCCCAGGGCTTCCTAATTTGAATGTCTTTGAACTGTTTAAAGAGCCCTTTTCCTGCCCCAGCTATGGCCTACCTTCCCCCCATAGTGGCCTTCGTGACTACCACACTGGTGCCTTCCAGCTTCTGAATAGCATCTAGATTTATGCAGCTATCTTCCTTTTCCGTATCTTCATCCCCACCTGACAAAGGCCTCCTCAACCCTGAAGACCCCACCCGGCACGGGCCTCCATCCTCACCACAATTTGCAACCAGGTACTTCTTACATGTCCATCTGACCCACTACTTCTACCAGGCCACAAGGTCCGGGACTCTGTCCCTCTCAAGCTAAGGATCAGATTCCTCTGGGAGTCAGCAAGTCACTAATACAGAGTTCTGAGTAATGAGACAGATTAGAAGGTCACATCCAAATGACATAGACGGAAAATAAAACAAACCAACAGACTTGCATGAAATGTTCACGTGTAACACAGGGAGACTTTCTGAGCTTTATGATGTATTTACTATTACAACGCATTATTCTCCAAACAAAAGTAATCAAAAGACCTTCAATAATTGTGCCAAGGCAATAATTTCTGCTCTCTGCAAAGTACTACAGTATTTGGCCACATTAGTGGTTATCATAAATTCGAAATAAAAATCCATCAATGTTCAAAAGCATATGAACCTTATTTGGATCTGTGGGTGACACACTTAGGTGTGTATGTGTCTACCTATATACACACATACTCACATAGACACACTCACCTGGAGTTCCTATTTCTATCTGAGCTATGAGTACACTAATTGTCAATAATCTTACATAAATTATATAGATGGTGACACAGACTGTTTTTTCAAAAAAATAATGATTTTATAGATGCATATAAGCTAGAGGGTACTGCAAGAATATCAATGAGAATCATTATGCCTGTAATTTGGATTGCATTTCCTCCAGTTCTCCAGTGTAAACAAATCTTCTCCCAAATAGGCCTATTAGTAAATGAAATATTTACTGCATCAATAAATTTGCCACAAAATTTGCTGACCAAAAATGTTTTTAATGTAGAGAACTTTATTTCACAAGGCTATTTCATATCCTTTGTCAAGGTTCACATACAATGGAGGCCTTTAAAAAGCTTAACAGGCCTGTTTTCGAATGACATTTTTTAAAGTTTTTATTTTTAAAAAATCAATATAAATATAGGAGCTCTTATTTGATTGTTTTTCTTTGAAAAATATAAATCAAGCTCCTGAAACTCTAGAAAATGAAAACACTATTTTAAGTTCTGCTTTTAAAATTGCCCCTTATGAGTTCTGAAATGCTTATATCTTTTAAGGGGTGGGGAGGACTGTTACTAAAAGGGTGACCTTGAGCCTTCCTACCTTTCTAAAGCCAGATGACAGTATCACTCTGCTGAGACTGTCTTAAGACTATAATACATGGGACGCATTTGGGCTCGTATCTGGTGCACTAGAAATTACACTATGCATATTTATAGAATTAGTAAAGATATAAAGCTTCTGGTGAGGGTATTAGAGACTCTGGAATGAGAGCACCTGGGTGCAAAATCAGTTTGATTTTCTATCATGTGACCTTGGGAGGAATCTATTTATTATGCCCAAGGTTCAATGTCCTTACCTACAAAATTGGTATAACAAGACTACCTAGCTCCTGGGGCTGCTGCAAGTTTCAACGAGATAGTGCATATAAATAGCTAAGCACAGCGCCTAGGCATTCATTATCTTATTATTTCCATTGCATTAATTTCATTAGCATGTTTCAGGGAGGAGGGGCAGGGCCAAGTGGCCAACAGATTCTCGGAAACCACAAATTCTCACTCTACAGGAATTTTTAAACTAAACTTTTGCTTTTATTCATAGGATAATCTTTGAAGTTAACAAGAGTACATGATGCCCACTCGTGTCCACATACACAAAAAGATACAAGGCAGGGATGGAAAAGTGAACTTAATATGTGCATGATACTCTGGTTGAGCAAAGGTGAAATGATGCCATACCACATTGTATGAAGTTCTGAACTGGTCTGAATAAGGAAAGCAGTAAGAAAAGCCTGCCGTCACAGAACACATGAATACATAAGAATATTGAACTCCCTACCATAATACCGGCATACTGTGTGCAATGATAATTTCAACAAAACATCTTCATCCAGGACAATGAATCAATACTCTTTCAATTCTAATGGCTTTTGGGGTTTTTTTGGTATACTTTTCTTTTTTTTAATCTTTATTTATTTTTGAGAGAGAGAGAGAGTGCTAGTTGGGGACAAACAGAGAGGGAGACAAAGAATCTAAAGCAGGCTCCATGCTCTGAGCTGTCAGCACAGAGCCCGATGAGGGGCTCAAACCCACGAACCGTGAGTTTAGGACCTGAGCTGAAGTCCGACACTTAACTGACTGAGCCACCCAGGCATCCCTTTTGGTATATGTTTGGAGTTACTTTGCTTTTACAAGTATATGAGACATATTATTAGAAAGGTTTAACTAGTTTCATATTTTGCACATGTATGACCACTGGATACAATTTAAATTTTCACTGAAAGGGGCCCTTTTATTTCTCAAGCTCGAGAAACACCATTTTTAGGGAAAGCACTGATTCGTTCATCAGATCACTCACAAAATTATAACCAACCATCTTCTGCCCATCACTGATAGATGAAAAAGCAGAGTTGTGAACGTTAACTGAGTTAATGCACGAGAAGAACTCCATATAGTAGCTCTCTCTAGCCTTTCATAAAGGTTTACCATTGTCACTACCAACATCGTTATCTTCTTCTTCTTCATCATCATCATCATCATCATCACATTCTACAAAAGCATCTATCCATCTTTTCATTTTATGAATGAAACCTGGGTGCTATTTGCATCAAACAGTCAAACTGGCAACACATGTTAATTTTATCTTTCCTATTTTAGTTAATTATCATTTTCTGGTACACTGGCCATATAGTTTGCTGTTTTAAGTATGTTAAAGGTAGTAAAATCCAATCAGTGAGTAACAACATACAATTCTGCTTATTTATAATGGCAGAAGCCATAATCTGTGGAATAAATATTAAATGAATGAATTATGTCAGAGATTTACAAAAATCTTCAAATTGAACAAAATGAAAACTTATAAAGAAATATATTATCAAATCAGAAATTTAAAAAAAGACTGAATATCATCCCTGCTGATACTGCTCTGGACATGAATAACGTCATTTCCCTATACTCCAATTAGAGGGTAGAATCCACCTTATACTATAATTATTTGCTTACCTGGTTTTACTAATGGTCTTTCAGTTCCTTAAGCTTATAGGAATGTTTCTTAGTTATCGTTGCATCTGGGAACTTAGTAAGTCTTTACAAATATGTACTAAATAAATAATTAAAACTGTCTAACATTTACTTACCTAAGGCTCCCGCCTATGCTTAGCTTAATTTCTCAAAATAAAGCTGTAATCAAAAAGTCATTCTCCTCCTCATCAACCATAGATGGGGAAGAGCAACATTTTTCATCCTTGCTCTAGATTATAAATACCCTTGCTCCTTAATCATTCATCCTATTCTATGATTTAATTTCTCCATTAGTATTTAAAACATGGCGATATATCCAGAAAATGACATTTTACACCACAGAGGCATAGCAGAGGGTTTACTTATTTTGCGTTCTTGTGTAGGTCTGAGTCCTGTCTGTATACAATCAAAATACATATTCAGCTTTATTTGGGTCTCTCCAATTGTGTGGTTTTTTTTTTAATGTTTTATTTTTATTTCTAGGAGAGAGAGAGAGAGAGAGACAGCGTGAGCAGGGGAGGGTCAGAGAGCGAGGGAGTCACAGACTGAAACAGGCTCTAGGCTCTGAGCTGGCAGCCAGCCCAGAGCCCGACGCAGGGCTTGAACCCACGAACCGCGAGATCATGACCTAAGCGAAAGTCGGACGCTTAACCGACTAAGCCACCCAGGCACCCCACCAATTGTGTTTTTATAGCTGTGCATTTTCCTTTGATGCAAAGTATTCTAGTTCTTCAGAGATCATAGATTTAAGTTTCATAATCCCAATGAATGATAATTTTTTCTTTGTAGGATCAATTTATGAAGAAAAAAAGGAAGAAGAAAAAGAAAAGATGTTCTGGTCAATGTTTTAAAGTGGTAAAGATTCCCAATTCCAGCCTGACTATTAATTCAAAGGCAAAATGACACGTCCTTGAGAAGGAGACAGCTCTGTCAAACAGGACACGGTCCTGAAACCACAGGCCTGCACTACTAGGGCAATGCCTTATGACAGAGACTTTAATGCAGGCAGATACAGTGGGTAGTCTTTTTGAAAAGTGACTATTTTTCCCCAGAGAAAATGTGTCCCATGATCATAGGGACCTAACTCATTTTTAAAAACTGGCCCATTATTTTATGAGTAATAAAAAAATTAGCAAAGGGAAATTCGAGGTGAGAAAAATACCTTCTTACATCTAATACGCAAAGTGAAATTCTCCAGAATGACATTACCTAGCGTCTGATTCAAGGACCCTGAGAGCTTTCAGTGATGAATGACAGATTCCTCAGAAAGGGGACGCAGGGCTGATATTCAAAAGAGACAGAAGAATATTCTGGTAATTAATTTACCAGAGGGTGGAGGAAAGACAAGACCCTGATGCAAAGCAAAAACCGAACCGACTCTTGCTCTAAGGCAAAAGCGAAATTAGCAATGAATATTGAAGGTCACTACCTGAAATCTGACACAGACATTTGGGCCTCTCAGATATTCTGAAAACCACAAATAATACCAGAACACTGAAATCCTGGTTTTTATTCCCATTTAGTAATACAACTTGAAATATCCCCTATTCTTATTCAAAAAGAGATTAAATTTTCACAGAAGTTATGTTAAAACACAAGTTTATAATTCTAACTAGTTGCTTTGTGCTGTAAAATGCCTCCCTTTCTAAATTTTGAAGTTGTTAGATTATATCCCACAAATGTAATAATTAGATCTTTCAGAAATGAACTTAGTGCAGGACAACAGAGGAAACACTTAAAAACAAACAAACAAACAAACACACCCTGAAACCTTGATTAAAGAATGCCGAAACAAATTTTCATGAGTTCAAAGTTACTTTGTTCATCTAATATAGCATATTTGTGAAATCACGTTCATGCTAAACTTTAACCCAATGACCAACCCAAGTATGATACAGTAAATTAGGAAATTTCTCAATTCTCTGTCACTCAATTGGCTTGATATCACTGAATACATGGATGTTCCATGCCTTGTAATACAAGGAAAAATATTTAAAAGTAATCAGAAAGGTAATGCTTCATACCTAAATCAGATTTCCAGTAATGCACAGACTCCTTATAAGCTTAGCACCTACTAACTCCAGGAAAACACAGGCTGTTTTTAGAAGACCCTTGTTGTCTTCTACTCAACCACTGCTTCCTCTTTGAATGTCTTCTTACTCTAGAAGCAAGCAGCTTTGTAATAAAGGGTAAAGGACTAAACGAGCAAAGGACAAATTGAGCAAAGGCCAATGTGAGGCCCGGCCTGATTTCCTGTCCACCAGAGGACTCACTCATGCATATGCTCATCATTCCAGATCCAGCCCAAGAAGCTATTTGTCCGTTTATGGTCAGGATAATCTCTCTTTTTCTGGTATCTTTCATCTCTAACAATTTAGCATTTAATTGTTTCTTAGCTGTTTACTTAAGCAAGTAATTCTCCTTAGGTATATTTTATTCCTCTAGGTCAGGTCCCATCTTGCATCTGGAAGCACTTTGTACAGAACTAGTCAAAAGAAATACTCACAGATGCATTTAGTGTTGAAGCCTAGAGAAGAGCCTTTAAAGTGATTGTTTCACGGGCACCCTCCTACACTGTTGGTGGGAATGTAAACTGGTACAGCCCCTCTGGAAAACAGTGTGGAGGTTCCTCAGGAAACTAACAATAGAACTTCCCTATGACCCAGCAATAGCACTGCTAGGAATTTACCCAAGGGATACAGAAATGCTGATGCATAGGAGCACATGTACCCCAATGTTCATAGCAGCACTCTCCACAATAGCTAAAACATGGAAAGAGCCTAAGTGTCCATCAACAGATGAATGGATCAAGAAGATGTGGTTTATCTATACCATGGAATACTACATGGCAATGAGAAACAATGAAATCTGGCCATGTGTAGCAACATGGATGGACCTTGAGGGTGTTATGCTGAGCGAAATAAGTCAGGCAGAGAAGGACAAATATCATATGTTTGCACATATAGGAGGATTAGGAGGAACTTGACGGAGGAACAAGGGGGAGAAGAAGGGGGGAAATGGTGGGGGAAAGGGAGAGAGGCAAACCATGAGAGACTCTTGAATGCTGACAAAAACTGAGGACTGATGGATGTGGGGGGGAGGGGGGGATGGGCATGGAGGAGGACACTTGTGGGGATGAGCACTGAGTGTTATGTGGAAACTAATTTGACAATAAACTATTTGTAAAAAAAAAAAATAAAGTGATTGTTTCAAAAAGCAAAGAGCTTAGATGTTAACTTTTAGGTAATGTTTTAAACGTATAAGGAATTCCTCACAAACAGGCATTTTTTACGTTTCTTAACAAACTAGTTATAGTATTTTATCTGCTAACGTTTCACAAGTTCCAATAGTATAAATCTTAATTCTTAGATCATCTTGCAAAAGTAAATATTCTCCATTATATGAGTCAAGTCCAACATTAATTGTATTATTTCACTACCATGTAGAATAGCGCTTCATGAGGAAAATACCATCTGGCTTCAGTACTGCTCATAAGACTTTCCTGAAGAATGATGACGCTGCATTTGTAAGATTAATTATTTTCTATGCTACAAGCATCAGCACCTGTCGGCATGGTTAAATGGTTGGCTTAGTGGCTATTGAACATCACATATAATTCAGCATTAAGGTATTGAAATATATGTGAATAAGGTTTGCCAAAGGTGAAACATTTTAGAATTGGGGTATGTCATTTGATCAAAGTACCTACATAGCATAAGCAGAGTTTTTAGTTTTCTTCATGCTCATCTCTTTAAATAGTACGTTTTCCTGTATCAGCACCTTGAATAACATAATCAAGTCCAAGAGTAGGATGATAGCCTAGTAAGATCTTGCTATGAACTACTGATAATTTTACTGTAACCAAATGACTGATCTAAATATTTTGTACTTCTTTATTATAAAGATCACAGTCACCTTAGAGTTTTAAGAGAGCTCTTAAAATGACAACCAATACTTAACAGTCATGGCTATAGCTCTTCTCTGGAGGCTTCATCATGTAAATTGAAGTAGACTAGCCAAAGTGGATCACAATCCTATTAAGTATTTTTTGTCATACTAAGGATTTTATTAGGCACCACCATCTAGAAATTAATTTATATTTTTTTCCTACAAATTGTTCAAAGATTCACAAAGCAACTCTTATCATCTCATTAATTCTACTTTATATTAGATCATAAAATAGGGTGTTACACATGTTGTTTTATGACCACACAGCTGTTCCTTAAATGGTTGTTTTCTTAATTGTACTTAGTTTCTTGAATCTAATGCAAATACGTTTTAAATTTTTTTCATTATTTAGGACACAGGGAAAAAAGAGGAGTGACCTTCCTGTCTTAAGGGGAGAATCTCAGCACTGGTGGAGGGCTGGTCTATACCAACTACAAGGTTCTTTCTCACCTCGGTCTATGACCACAGGGTTAGGTTTGTTCTTGTTCACAGTGGCCTAAACGAAGGGGGTCTAAAAATACTTCGTGAGCAGCCTAAAAGCTAGTAACAATTTATGCCAACCGAGCAGAAAAGAATGCTGATATTAAATTTCCTGCCTGTGGACTTCCTACGGGAGAAGGTCTGGTAAAACATGTCTGATGCTGTTGATCGGTTTGCAAAGCCATTCCCTCAATTAGCTCCTGGAGACACAGATAGGATAATTAAGTAACTAAAGATAACATCCCCCAAGAAACTCATTTTCAGTATCAGGACTCAGACTACAGCAGGATCTTGCCTAAATTTCATATTTTATTGTCCCTGCTCACCTTCTGCTGGAGGTGCTAATGAAGAGACAAATAGCCAAAAGTCACACAGTACAGAAAAGACTAAGAATTTGAAAAGGAATCACTTTGACCCAACACAAACTTGGATTATCCAGTTTGATCATATGTACTGTTGCACCATGAGAAAAAAAAAAAGAAAAAACAAAAAGCAGGACCACTTTGGCCTAAGTAGAAAAGAGCAAGGGAAATAATTTTCAAAATCTTATAAACACAACTTAAAGGATCATAATTTATTAAAAACCGGGGGAAAATTAAAGATCACTTTATGGGTGAAGAAAGTAAGACCCCAGATATAAGTGACTCACCCAAGGTCACAAAGCCGGTTAGTTGCTAAACAAAAACAAGAACCCAGATATCCTTATGTTCAGGGCAAAGTTTACTCACCGTGTCTGCGCACCTTAGCGAACTTTTATTTCAATGTGCTCTCTCATTCATTCCTAACAGGCATGATACATTTTAAAGTTGACTGAAAATACACATACACACAGCATAGGCAAATGAACTAAACCATGATTTTCTTTGAGGCAAATGGAAGCAGGCACAGGTATCACAAAGTCAAGGGTTGGCAATCACTGTGCTAAATTCAGTACTCGAAGGACATATGACATTGGCATAAGTGATCAACTCCTCACAATCACATTTTTACAGGGGGTGGGATGGTATATATTTCGGTTTAGTTAGCTCTAAGTCTATCCGTCATGCGGAGCAATCTTGCAGAGCTTAGAGAGCTGTCCCCAGCTGGGCTCACACATAATCTGAAGCTTGCCTGGGTAGCCGGTAAGCAAATCAGCCATGAAGACTTTTGTCTGACAAATCTGAATTACCAACCACCAACGATACACGAGTCAGTGCTAGCAGTTAGCATAAATGAATCCTATTTATTTACTTCTCTGTATACCTGTTAGCCTCTAAGCCTTTACAAATACCACTCCAAGGCAGTGCCTAACATTTTTTATGTCACCTGAAAACTGGCCAGCAGCACTAAAGACAAAAGTTAAACTCCGACTCTGAATTCTAAGGACACCAATCGGGCTAGTTTTGCAAAAAGTCACTGAGGTCAAAGTCCCACAAAGTGGGAGGGATTTTTCTCACATCATTTATTGTAGTTTCTTTGTTGTTTTGTTTTCACAGGAAGACTCATGTAACAGGATGCAGCTCCGCCTTCCAAGTCTGGACCTTTCCTGGCCACTGCATAGCACCTGCTTCTCCTTCGCCCTCATCCCGAATTGCACTTCCCAGCATGGGCTTCCTGTCCAGTATCCCGGGGGTGGGGGGGTGCCCTCCAAGAACCAGAGGATAGCTCTCACTCCACTTGACAACACAAATAGGGCCTCTTTCGAGAGTTAGCAGTAGGGTCACTGTGAGTCCCACCCGTGACCTGCCAACAGTGTTGATCCAACTGGAGCTTTCTTTTCACCCTTCTGTGGTCCCCACCACTCAGCACTTCCCCAGGACTTTTCACCACTTTTCCCAGACTCCTTCTCCCCTAGCAGGGCCTCCAAAAGTCTGTCAGGACTACCAAAGAATTACAGTAAGAGACACCAACATTCCAGAAGTTGCTTTTGTGTCTTCATTTAAAAATTGCCAGAGAATCTCTCTGCTTATTTGGTTTCTCCAAGCCACATAGGAAGGATGCCACTTGCAATACTACTTCACAGAGAAAGCAAGGGGACAGTGCAGCACATAGACTACACACACACACACACACACACACACACACACCCACACCACGCCACCCATGCTAGCTAGTTGGCCAGCTAAATAGTTGTTCTATTTTGGCCTGATCCTTCAAATTTCATCCCCCTAGCAAAGCCTCAAAAACTGGAATCTATAGAGCAAAAGCACAATCTCTTATCCACAGGTGAGATCCTGAGCGTTTTTGGAAAAACATCTTATAACCTTGCGTCTGCTCCAATACACCCCTTGAGTCTTCACTGAGTAACGAGTATCTATGATTTTGTTTTTGTCCTTGTTATCCCTCTTTCTTCCATTCCCTCAACCTATAGGTAACTTCATCTGTCAAGATCGTATGTCTCCTGGGAAGATGGAGGATATCAATCATGGTCAAAGTTCAATTCCCCTCTCTTCATCTTACAAACCTATCAATATCCACATCCATTCCTAATTCTAGGACTCCACTTGGAAGTCTTCTACCTGCTCCTGGCTAGCCTTCCAACCGTGTCATTGATCTTGACTTCAGCTAGAGGCAGCCTTTCCTTTTTCAGCTTCTGTCTTTACACTTTCTTTGTACCTAAGACATAAACCTATTCAAAAATGGTCATTTTTCTCCCCAGGCCTTATCTTCATGCAGTTCTAACGGTCAGTCTCTGCACTCATCCCTACACATACACCTCACACATATCGACAGATACGCACAATCCCATAACTCAAACATGCGGAGAAAAGACACTCTCCTACCTAGTGATCACAATAATCTAGTCTACCTATTCCCACCTTGCTTCTCTGAATAGGCTTCATTTCCCATCTCAGGTTCCTAATTTCCCACCTGCTCTTTATATCTTCATTCCCTGTGGCATCGTTCCCGTGTCCCGGTTTTTCTCACCTACATTGTATGATTTCATCTGCCACCACATGGCATAGACAAACAAGTCCCTCCTAGCAGCTCCTAGATCTCAACTTATTTGCCCAGACTTAACCTCCATCTTCAGAAAACTATGGCCAGTGTTCTGCTTGGCACAGCCTGATGCTGCCATGTTCACGGGCGTCTCAAAGTCAAACTTCTGAGGGAACTTTCTTCTCAATCTGGTCCTGTACTCTCTATCCCTTTTCCCAGCACAGGGGTCATCACAATCCTTCAATCCCTACTGCAAAACACTGCATTTGGGACTTAATACATATGCAATGAACTGAATGAATGAACTGATTAATTTCTTTTAATATCATAATTATAATGCTATGACATTAGCATTTGGATCATGTGAACAGCATGGCAGTCAATGCCATAAGACACAGGTTATAAACTCCTACTGTGCCCATCTTCTCAAAGAGTAATACAAGCATCATCTACAGGGAGACGTGTTCACCACTGTATTATAAACTTGTTTTAGAAACTAATGATATTTAGTGACCAGACTACAAGGCCTTTGAGACCATGTTAATTTCTGCCAAACACAAGGAAGAAGTTCAACTTTCTAGCAGGCAGAAACAGTGAAGCTAAATTTACTCTGGAACAACCTGGTTTGCAATTGAGAAGTTGATGCAATTAAGGAAATGTGTTTATACATTTCCAAAGAAGGGATTAATGGGGTTACTATTTTCTTAGCCTAATGAAGTAGCGTTTTCAGTTCCAGAATTACCCCACGGTCCTTTCCAACATCAGAATTCTGTAAGTCTCTGGCTATTGTTATGCTTAAACAATTCGTCTACTTCTGCTTAATTCCTTAAGTCTCCTGGTCAAACTTTGCTAATTTCCTTTATTTATTAAGCCATTATTGTCTCTAAGTGAAAGGTCCATTTACTTATCAGTCGCATTTGAGTCCTTTCATCTACCACTGAGAACAGACTGTGTACGTAACAAAAACCTTCGGAGTGTAATCAGGAATAGAAGAGCAAATTCCCTGGGTCAGCTTCACATCCTGTCAGAATCAGGATTCTATAGCAATGTGGGGACATTGCCCGTAGTTCTAAATAGTATATGAATCTGGACAATTACAAATGTATGTTTTTGCTTTTTGCTCATACACAAGCCACACTAGGGGCTTGCCTCAAGTTCAATGGCTCCTTGTATTCGGTCAGTTTCCCAGCCCATGCTCTCATCTCATTAGAATTTCTGTATCCTCTGGTCTTGCAAAGTTCCCTTTACCTTCTTTTGTATCGGACAAAAGATGGTAATTTACGTCTAATTAACGGAACTGAGTCATAATGAGTTCTTTTCTCTTAGACAGCATTTGAATGTCCAAAATAACCAGCAAGATTGGGCTTTTTAGTCTCCCTCCAGCTTAAGGTTTTATAACACAATGCTCTTATTCAGGCCTCCTACTTTGCATACAGTCAGAGGGCTGGAGGTTATCCACATTGTGAAATTCTTTGGCTAGTTATGCCCAGAGTGATTTAATGGCATGCGAGGCAGATTTAATACTTTCTGCTAAGCAGATCTGTTGAAACAGTCAAGTTTACGATTGCATCCTTTTTATGTGTCTTCCTTATACTTTGAAATGATATTTTTTGCCAGTTGATGAATTTGATAGCATTCTTTATGAGATCAATTTCCTTGCAGAAGATACAAAAGACAGGATGAAAGACAAGTTTGATGCCAAGCACACAAAGGGCTGTGCATCTGTGTGAAGAGAAGCGTGGTAAAGCATAAAGCGGTTCTCCCCATGCCACGAGGAGGGACAAAGATGGAATGATGTAAACACAACAAGCCTGCCTGAAGAAAGCAAAAGCACATGTTCTAACAGAAACAGTAACCAGGATAAAGTACTGAAAGCATCTTCTGCCTCTCTCACATGCCAAGGTATTCTTAAAATGCCCTCTATACGTGCAGGCATGCCAACACAAATAACCCACAGGGTCTGAACGCCACTGGTATTATGCCCTCCTGCAATGACACCATTTCAACGCACTGGGTTTTTACTCCTGGGGCCATCTTCATTCAATCATTCTATTACATGGGGTTAAAAAAGAAAAAAAAGAATCTTCCCTCTACACTTCAAATACTTCCATACCCAAATACAAATTCCTTTAATATAATATTTTTTAATGTGGCAAAACCACATAACTGTCATTATCTTCTACTCTCTTCCAATCTAAAAATCAAAAAGAAAAGAAAACAGGAAATAATGCTGACCAAACCTTTATTATGAGAGCCCTGGACAGGGAAATTAATAGCTGCCTTACACAGAAGGCCAGGCAAATGCAGGCTACCAGTACTCAAGATTTTTATGGCTTGTCTCATCTTTTTTCCTCCCCCTTAGAGAGGATAGAATATAAAATTTACAAACATAAGCTCCTCAGGAGATATAACTGATTTGTCAAAATGGAAAGATGACTCCTTGGTAACTAGGCTGCTTGGCAAAAATATTAAACCAGACAGGAAGTCAGAGAAAATTAAATGCTACCTTGATTAATTAGGCTTAATAGGTAAGAAGCAACTAATTTATAATGCTAAGCTGACAAAAATAGGTTAAAGAAAAAAGAGACCTTCACATCAGATTAAAGTAGAATTTCTTTCTATAATTTTATAGGGGGAGGGAGGTTGAGTACACTGGTACTCAAAAAACGATCTACATTTTTGAGTATATAAATAAGAATATCTGTAGGCACTTTTAAACAACTGTCCTTGCACAATGAGAGTGAAAATCTATTATCAGAAATAAGCCATACATAGGAAGCCCTGAACGTGCAAATAGTTAATTTATAAATCTGACATTTGAATCACAAGTTTTTCCAGACTAAACTGAAAACTCATGGGGATGTCTCCAATCAAGCTCAGAGATTCTTTTCTAATCTAGGGCAGCACGGTGAATTTATAGCGCGAGAGACCTCACAACATTGCCTTCCATCTCATGCACCGAAGGCAAGCAGAGTCATGGCGAATGAATGTCCTTGGTGTAGGTCTGGTCTAGAGGGCTCTGGTGAGCTGGGTACCTCCCAAAGTGGGTGGACAGGGGAATAAAGATTTCCAGCACCCACAGCACCCCCAGTGGTGGGGAAGGATTCCTCCTGGGTTGGGTGAGTGGGGGTGGGGTGTTCCATGGTGGTCACCTTCGCATGGCAAGTCAAGTGTTTCTAAACTGGGGGCTGTCTGTACTTATCAAAAGATAACCACAACTCATAGTGTAAGTGAAAAAAGAATGAAAGCAGACACTGTGTACCATGAGAGAAAGCACAAATTTTATGCTAAGTGTTGGGCAAAGAATAAAGTGTCAATTCAAAGAGAAAAAAACTAGAGCTGACTTACACACACACACACAAGCGCGCGCGCACACACGCACACACATATATATATATTATTATACTTAAGTATTATAACTTCCAAAATACTATTCTGAAAGAACTTTGCCAACAAATAAAAATCTACATGCCTAGTTTTATTCAGTGGTTCTTTCTAATAACTGAATATACACAGAAAAGAGAAGAGAACGGAGTCTGACAACAGATCTGAAGTATTTTCCCTTTACTTGCCATTCAAAACCATCTATACGCTTCAGAATATATAATAAAGAGCTTTTACAATAAAGAACTGCAGGAAACTAACTGTACAAAAGCCTAAATGCCAAATAAAGTTAATTTATTTTGACTTCAAGCAGATCAGGGTACCAAGAACTGATAACTTTCTGGAAAAAAAATTTAGGACTTCAAATAAAGAAGTCAAAATATAATAAATGTCCTTTGAGATAATAACTACCACAGAAAAATCAAGCAATAATATTCAGTCTCAACTTGGAAAGGATAACCGATTGCATACATTTCTTCATGTTATAATTATAGTTAACAGCATTTCCAAGATGTAAGGAAAGTTTTAAATGGCTAGTAAGTCTCTCTACCTAGGAATATCTAGTTTTTCACAATCTCTTTTCCCCAAAAATTTGTATATAAATTGTTAGTCTGTAAATAAAGTAATATTTTAAATGTCATCAAATTACTGAAATAATTAAAAACAATTTCAACTACAATTTTGTTCAAGGCCAATAATCTTTTCTAAAGCACATGGTTAAATCCAAGTTATTGATTTTCTATTCGGTTAGATCTATAATTGTTTTGTTTTTTTTTTAAGGAAAGATTAGAGAAAGTAAGGTTAGCTGAAATTATGATTAGTACTCTTACCAGGTCTTATTCTAAGAGATACATTCAGTAACACATGTTTATTTATTGAGCACACAGTACCTAAAAGGTGCCAGGAATATAGCAGGACACAAGACAGCCAATTCCTGTCCTGATGAAGCTTTCCGCATTTCAGATCCATGTCTGGTAGACTGAGAATCTTCAATACCATAAACTGTGCTTTCACAAACTCTTTGATTATATTCTTTTAGTATATCTTTGAGGTTTCAGTGATAACAAACTAAATTGTAGTTAGCATGCTTCAAAAAAATTATTAAATGCCATAGCCGTAAGGGTCTTAGGGATTAATTAGTCTGGCTCTTCCTTTCCTGTTTGAATAGAAGTACTAATTTTTAATTTACAAACAAAACTACACAAAAACACATAACTCTGTGGACTACCTCCGACATCTTAATAATTATTCTTTAGAGCATGTGTCAACTAAGGTCATGTATAATGAAAAAAATTCTTTAAGTTCGGTGTGTGTTCCCATACATGCTTATTACACTGATCTCAATAACATCTAAATTAATATGAAGAACAGAGGTAAATGTGGGGTATTAACTGACATATGGATTTTTATAATTAGATAATAATTCTAGGTCCCTTAAAGAGCGAAAAATCTCATCCACTTCCTTCACGTCACTACTGAAGGCCAGAGGTGACTGAACCATCTTCCCAAGGTCACACCACTGGCTAGCAACATGGTTGACTCGGCAACACTGAGGTCTACAAGCTTCCACTAGATAGTAACTGTAAAGATCGGCGTAGGTAACACCCACAACCTTCCTGCCAAAGTGTGCATTTTTCCTGCGCTGACAAAACTCAAAAGTAAACCCTGTGCACATTTATTAGAGTATCTTCTGCATTCCAGAAAACTCTTGGAATAGTATACATTTTTTTTCTCCTTCTAATCTTTGGTAGATAAGAATTTAACGAAAGCAAAAATATAACTTCAGGGCAAAAGACAAATTTTCTTTTATTGTACTGCAGAATGTTGTATCTATCAAGGCCTAAAAACACTCAGAAGCTAGTATAATATTTCTAATGCAACATGTATCATTCTGGTTTGGGGAAGGCAAGAAACAGTTCTTTTATTCCTTTTCACTCTGCCTACAACTAGAACACTGAGATAATAGAGATTAAGCCTTAAATTTCTATATCCAATAGCGGCAGAATCACAAGAGGACTGAAAAAGCATTTGTCTCTACAAGCTAATACCCAATATGTTAGTCCTCTGGGCAGTTTACATTGATTTTGCATTTAACAGCATAGGCTGACTTTCCCATATTTTCCAGGACAAAGTTGTAAAAATGATAGGATCTAGATATACTCTGATATGAAGCTAAAAGAAGAAAGTAAACTTAAGAGTACTGTTTTCTGTAATACCTATATGATTGCTAAGAGGTGTTTTTTGTTTGTGTTTTGTTTTGTTTTGGTCCTACCAGAAATTGACATCGAGACCAAATAGAGAGCAGAGGTGATAAAACTGCACTCTTCCCCGTTTCCCTCATTTCCCCCCACTATTCTTAAATTACTTTGAGAAACAGGGAGAAAATGAAAACACCCCCTGACACCTTTCACCTACTTTGTAACTAATTGGGTTTAATTCCCTCTAGTTCAGTTAGCCACTAGACTTTGTCCTTCAGTCTGTCTGGCAAACAATTCACAACCCCTCCAATATGCTTTTATAAAGTATTGGGGGGAAAACTCATTAATTTTTATTAACATCAAAGAAGATAATATAGTATTTTGATGGAAATGAAGCAATTAATCCTAATGATTAACTCAAATTATTTTTCAAAGTATAGGTTTCCTGAAGCTTCACAGAAAAAGATACTTTAAAGACAACCTACTGATCTGCTGTTTGAAGGAACTGCCATTGGAAAATTAATTAACAAAATACCGATGGTTTTAGGACACCCTCAAAGGGATTATGAGGAAGCGACATTAATAAAAACTTGTTTCCAAAGAAAATGATAGATCTATTTTTTCATTTGATTAACTGAGCTGTTTTAATCACTCTTTAAACAAGGTCCCCTGCATTAGCTTGCTAGGGCCGCCATAACGAAGTACCACAGACTGGGTGGCTTGAACAACAGAAATTTACTTTTTCGCAATTCTGGAGGCTGGAAATCTGAGGTCAAGGTGCCAGTGGCATTGGTTTCTTGTGAGGCTTCACTCCTTGGCTAATAGATGATCTTTTGCATATATTTTCAGATGGTCTTCCCTGTGTCTGGCTGTGTCCTTATCTTGTTTTATAAGGACTGAGGTCATATTGGATTAAGGCCTACCCTGATGACCTCAGTTTGACTTAATTACCTCTGTAAAGGCCCTATCTCCAAATACAGTCTATTTTTCAGGTATTTGGATTACGACTTCAACATATGACTTTTGGGGTGGGGTGGGGGGCAAATTCGGCCCACAATATCCTTACTAAGTAGAAATTAACCCTTAACTTCTGAATGGCTCTACAATGTTTAAGGTTTTCAGCCCAATGTTATTTCTTCAACTCCAAGGCCAAGGAAAGAAAGAAGACTGAGAAAGTCAAAGAAATTACTGACTGTGATACCAAACTAACAATCAGTGGTGCTAGTAGTGTTATAACCTTCCCCTTTTTTAAAAATTTTTATTAGCCTGTTTTAAATTGAGAGAATGATTATGTTCGTGTTTGAATTTGAAATGATTATTACAAAATGAAATGTAAATAAGTCAGAGGAACTGGTGGACACATGAATTCTAGTCATCACCACTCAGAAGCTCAGTGTCATTAAACAGCACTCAATCCACATATCAAAACTCCTTTAATAGCCCTATGTTCAGGAAATGGGAATAAAATATTGATCAGAAGAGAAAAACAAACAAAAATACAAGCATGTAAAAATAGTAAAACCTCACAGAAACTGATCAATTGAAAATCCTAATGTATAATATTCTTTTGTTGGAGACCCTATCATTGGAGAAACCAAAGCTAGACAAAACCCATAATTCCGAAGTGGTATCAAGATCATACTTCTAGTATTTATTTCTGATTTTACTTATATTCCATAGAATGAATGAAATTATAGAAAAAGACACAAACATAGAAATCTTCATCTCAGTCCCTTCATTTTAACAGTGAAGGAGGAGGTCCAACAAACAAGTTTTCTTAGCAATCAAGTGGAATCAGTCAATAGTCAAACCGAGGTCACGCTCCCGCCATCTAAGTTACATGCTCTTTCCAATAACAATTAATGAATTTGAATAATTTTCACAGTATTAGGAAAATGACAAGTGTAGGTAACACTGAACTGTGATTTCTGTCATTCTGAAGGACTTGTTTAAAAAGACAGTGACGGGGCGCCTGGGTGGCTTAGTCGGTTAAGCGTCCGACTTTCGCTTAGGTCATGATCTCACGGTTCGTGGGTTCGAGCCCCGCGTCGGGCTCTGTGCTGACTGCCAGCTCAGAGCCTGGAGCCTATTTCAGAGTCTGTATCTCCCTCTCTCTGACCCTCCCCTGCTCACGCTGTCTCTCTCTCCTAGAAATAAATAAAAATATTTAAAAAAATAAATAAATAAAAAGACAGTGACAACAAAGCTGTCATTTCCTAAGTTATGGCGTACTGTTCGTTACTGCATCAGAGTTTGGGGCAATGGCTCTCCTCATCATCTTTTGTTCAAGGACAGCTTTGAGAATATAGTTGATGATGCTATGAACCTCATCCTCCAGAAAAAAAATACACATATATATAAAATTTGGTATTTCAGGGAAATCAAATATTCCCGAGAAGTACTCAAGAATAAAAGTGTCTGACACTGACCAAGTTAGAAGATGCTACGTGGAGTTTCTTGACCCAGAGCCCTCATCTTAGTGGAAAAAGTTTCCATGTAATAAATGAATGAGTTTCCATGAAATAAAGTAATAAGGTGGCAGTTTTAAATTCTTATAATGCAGTGAAGAGATAATACACAGTTTTGAAGGTTTCTTTCTGTCCTTTACACCACTGTAATCCCATATGGAGGCCACGTTAGCTTTGTCTGGTATGATTAAGATAAATTTGTTTTTATCTTTTAAAGTCTAAGCAAATAATAAAAGAAAAGAAAGCACTGGATTGTTCTCAAAAAACAATAAAACACTTGACCATCGAGTTCAGATAAAACATTGGGAACAACACTAGCATAGCCAGCCAGTTGCATGATTAATACAATTGTCTTGACATTTTCTACTTCATCCCTTTACATATTATATATTATATTGAAAAACAAAGGCTCAAAACCCTGTAGTAATTGATAGATATCTCTGTCACAAAGAGGATCAAGAATAAACCCCAAAAGCAAATTTCAATCTGACTTTCCAAAAATCAAAGAGCATACAAATGTAAGGAACACCACAGTTCCCAGATCCCTGAAGCATTTTTAGAGTCACATATAGGATGAAGTGAGATGGGGCAGGCCGGCCAGACACGTGCTTATAGCCCACATAGGGGTGAATCTAAACCCTTCTTGGATCTGATTAAAAACTCACAGGCTCAAATGTACAAAGAGGTGCATAAAGTTCTCATCATATTTATGAGGAAATATATCCTTCTACATTTTTGAAATATTTTCTTTTTTTGGGGGGGAACCTCAGCTAGGCTGGGGAAAGTCACAACTGCTTTAAAGTTTTGTTTCCTTACCTGTAAAAAGGAGTTTTAAAATAGATGATTTCTAAGATCTCTGCCAGTTTTAAATACTACATTCCTATGGCAAAGTTTTTAATGAAAGAGGGTGGGGATTTACCATTGGCCAGGCCAATTTAACTAAAAATTTCTCAAGTTAGAGAAAATAACGTTTAAAAAATTTGCAGCATGTTATTACATGTTTTTTCCCAATAATTCCCAATCACTGAAGCCTTAAGGTGTCTCAACCCATATATTTTAGTGCTTAACAACCATCCTACGCTCTAAACTCAGACTTCACACACTGTTAATTACTTAGGGACTTAAAATTTCCCCCTGCTGCAAATGATCTGGCCAGATTACAGAGCCCAGGGTTTTTTCACCTGTATATACTCGATGCCCAGTAAAGCTTAGGACAACATTCAGACATCCAGTAAGTGCCTCCTGAATGAATAAGCACACTTAGGAGGGAATACATTGTAATGTGTTAGGCATGAAGAATTAAAAAAAGAATCTGACTGGGTTTCCACTCCTTAAGAGAAATCCAGAAGGGAAAACATGGGCACATAAAGAATTACAATGTACTGGGAGTAAGCCCCATAATGGAGAGGTACAGTAACAGCATAGAAGAAGGGGGGATGAATTTGTGTGAAGCATAGGAGGTTACTACTGTGAATAACTGGGGGGCATTCCCATGTCAGAAAACAAACTCTTTGGGAATTCTGTACTTTGTACCAGTCCTGTTTCTTTCACAGGTCATTACGAGGGTGGTTCTGACATATTTTTATTCCTTCAAGTGTCTACATCCAAGGGAGAACCCAATAACATGAGGTGCTATTCCTTCTGTACTAGTGGGCCTATGAAAGTTGCACATTACAAGCTTTAAATTTTACATACACAGAACATATTTAACTTGGAATCACTCCACGAAGAATGGAACGATCTTAGCTGTGACCAAAAAAAAAAAAAAAAAAAAAGGTTCTCTTCGGGCAAATAGTTGGGTAAAAATTATGAACAACGATTTTATACAAGACAAAATTCCAAAGTAAACAATATTAGAAAAAGATAGATCCTTGCTAGTAATCAAAGATATATAAATTAAAGCAACCTTGAGATGCCATTTTCTGGCCACTAAGAAAGCAGGATTCTTTTCTTCTTCTTCTTCTTTTTAATATGCCACACATAACACACAATCTTGTAGGGATTTCTATTAATTAGCAACACATTTTTGGAAGGCAATATAAAAACACATGACAAAAGCAATAAAGTAGTTCCAAGTAATTCTGCTCTTAGGAATACATGTACTAAAAATACCCCCAAAAGAAATTTAAAAAAAAAAGATATAAACAATATGTTGCTCATTTGGCATTATATGTCACAATTAAAAAGTAGAACGAAATCCAAAATGATCATTAGGGAAGAATGGTAACAAATTAAATATATCGACAAAATCTAATATTATGTGTTCGATAATTTATGATCACAAAGGCTCTGCAAAAACAAACCAAAGACTCTGTTAAGAGGAAATGTACAAACTATGAAATGCCACATGTATTCTGTAAATAAGAATTAAATAGCATAAATCAACATTTGCTTTCTTGTAGCACCAATGCTAAAAATAAACGGATCAGCTAGACGCACTCCCTACTCAAGAAAAATCATAAGGAAAATTAAAAACGTGCCAATGTAGTAGAAGTATGCAAATTTATAGCATTAGATGATTTTCCCCATGAACATAAGTCATCTTTCAACGTCTCGCACACATGCCACCTCTTTGAATCCGCAACAGGGCAGGAAGTAAGTAATATGGGCGCCAACCTCTGTATTTCCAAGCATTCAGCTCAATTCCTCCTGAGGCGTGATTCCTCCTGAGGAGGATGAGGATCTCAGCAGAGGGTCTTCAAGTACCTGCTCTAACTGGTAGTGAGGAGAGTGGGGTGCACCTCCTTCATTTACATATCTGTACCTACAGTGAATTTAGATACTTGAAACAAAGCTGGGACTAAGAAATCAAAGAGGGGTTGGAAATGGAAGTGAGCAGTCTGAGTTATCTTCTACACCTATGGGTTAAAATATTCATAATAAAACAAAGCTGTGTTGTTTGGCGCTTTTTAAAAACTTGAATTCACAAGAAAATATTCAAGTCCGCTTCCCACTTTATGAATAAAAAAGAGGAGTTGGGCTGAAAGAAACCTAACGGTTCCTGCAAGTGCATTCTTATCTATCTAATCTATAATTCCCTCTAATATCTGAAAAACAGTGCACTGCAGCTACATACATTAAAACACATTTGCCATAAATGAGCACTGGGATAAAAGATTAAAATAACTTTGTTTCTTTCAAATTCCTATTTTTTAAATTTGATAAAATGGATAGTTTATTGTTAATTTCACTTTATTTAGAAAGGAATATATTAGAGGGGCGCGTGGGTAGCTCAGATGGTTAAGCATCCAACTTCGGCTCAGGTCATGATCTCTCCCTTTGTGAGTTTGAGCCCAACGTCAGGCTCTGTGCGGGCAGTACAGAGCCTGCTTGGATTCTCGCTCTTTGCTCTCTCTGTCCCTTCCCTGGTAGCACTATCTTTCTCTCTCGAGAAGAGAAGAGAAGAGAAGAGAAGAGAAGAGAAGAGAAGAGAAGAGAAGAGAAGAGAAGACAAAAAAGAAAACTAGAAAGGAATATATTAGAAAGGTCACAAAGGAATCTTGCAAACAGCAAAAGTCCCAATTTGCATCTTCTGTGTTCTAAAATTTCACTTACAGAAAATTTATCCTGAAGAAATAATCATGGATCTGATGATCAAGATTATGCTATAAGAATGTTTATTCCAGAATTGCATATAATAGAAAAAAGAAAAAAATTAAAGTTGATTTTCACTGTCCAAGGAAGTAGCGTTCTGAAAAGTTATGGCAAATGCTGATTTCAAAATATTTAAGTCTTGCTCCTAGGAGAAAAACAGAGTTAGGGTTCTGTGAGCCTCTGGTGACAATATTTTCATCACCAGTCAATACATAACCTTATTTTATGTCTGTTTATGTTTCAAAACACCTTAAGATATATTGTTAATTTATTAACATTGGACACATGGCCAACAGCACTACAGCTCACACCTGAGTGAAGCTTACCTAACACTTGTATTTTCTCCAAAAGGCACATCACAGCCTTTCTGCACTTAGGAACACTACGCAGCTTTTCAGTACACCTGTAAGCCATTTTTAACAATGGAATCACCAACCAAGCATGCAAAAAAATGTGAAAACGTGGCATGAAATGGACAGCAAAAAGGGCACTTATTTACAATATGAGAACCACAACAAGAAAACAGTGTTGCTTTGTTCGACACCTGATGGGACAGTATGTGCTAAGTGACTCAAAATTCCGCCCCTCTGCACATGTCTGCCAATGACCTTGATAGGGCTGCAGGTACTGATCTGGAGGTTACAAATCATTTTAGGGACTAAGTGAATTCACAGATAGGGAATGCACGAGTAATGAAGATCGACTGTACATACGTATACACAAACCCAGGGAAGAAATGGATGGGTATAACTCAGCTAGGAACAGAAGTCTCTCCAGGTGGCAGCTACGTAGGTATGCCACGTGAGATATTTTCTTCTTTTTGCTCATGTTCTGTTTCAAAGTAAACTTAACAAACTTCAATTGTTAAAAAAATACATGATTATCTATTCAAATTTCCGACAGCAAACCTACTAACTTCTTTTTTTAAAAAATGTTTTTTACTGTTTTATTTCTGAGAGAGAGAGAGAGAGAGAGGCAGCGTGAGCAGGGGAGGGTCAGAGAGAGAGGGAGATACAGAATCTGAAACAGGTTCCAAGCTCTGAGCTAGCTGTCAGCACAGAGCCCGACATGGGGCTCAAACCCACGAACTGTGAGATCATGACCTGAGCCGAAGTCGGATGCTTAACCATCTGAGCCACCCAGGCGCCCCAAACCTACTAACTTCTCGATAAGAGTAAGATTATTGTGAACAAAATCCTTTAAATTTTGATGCTTCCATCATATTTTAGGAACTACTTTACAGTGCTAAGCATTTTGTAATATTGAGAGTTTTCTGACTTGACATTAACCATGTCCCCTAAATACTGGTGGTACCTATTCAGTAGGTACTAAAAGGAGTGCAAATCAAGAAAGCTTGCTAATTCTATGGTGCACATATCAGATTAAAAGAAAATAAACTTGTTACTAGTAGACTACACAATTCATTTTCAAAATACTGATGATGTATCACAATTTTTTTGTTTGCATTCATACCACTGAGGTTATCATCAGTCATGGGATTTCAGCAAAAACTTTTACATCAATTGAAATCTGAAAAGTTGGGGAGCCTGTGTGGCTCAGTCAGTTAGTCCAACTTTGTCTCAGGTTATGATCTCACAATTCCTAAGTTCGAGACCCATTATCAGGGCTCTGCACTGAGAGTGCAGATCCTCTGTCTCCCCCTCTCATGCATGGTGCTCTTTCAAAATATCTCTTTCAAAAATAAGCACTTAAAAAATAATAAAATAAAATAAAATCTGTAAAGTTATTATCAACACAGTAAAAATAAAGGCAATTAGCAAAAAGCCACTAGACGGAAGTTTATAAAGGCAGAACCAGCCAAAACGAGTTGGGGAGGAAAGAAGATAAATATTAAATATAAATAAATACAAATAAAGATATGAAATGGAATATAAATATTGAATATCTCCTTGATAAGGAAAAAGAGGCCATGGAAATGTAAGAAAATTTGAGAGGCAGTGTGATATTAAAGGAAACAAATAGTAAGAAAAAAGATGTGCAATTTCAGAGAAGAAACAGGTTTAGATCCTTTTGAATATTCTGGAGTATTCAAAGGTAGGAATGACCTTCAGATTAGCTCACATGTTAGACACCATGGCCAAAGAATACTAAAATTCAAACATCTGTGAAGTTATGGCTTTTTAACCAGCAAAAGCAGAAGTATTCCCAGATTGATACAACGGAAACTTTCACTTCTTTAACTTCTGTGATGAACATTCATTCATCAAAACTGTTAATTCCAGTTACGCTCTATCTAGAATACCTTAGTACTTTGTTTCCCACTTAATATTTTATATACCCAAACTTTTGTTCCAGGCATCCCAGGGCTTTCCATGCACACACACATAACCTCCACCTCCCTAGCCATGTCACATGACCCCTGTCGCTATTTGTGTGACTCTCTTAACCATACACAACTTAATTTTCATCTATCATAATGAAGTTAGTGGTACATTTTCCTGCCCTTCCAAGTCATTTGCACCTGTATCCATTTATTCACCAGCACCCTATTAACTTGTATTTCTCCAAAAGCCACCTGGAGACTTAACTGGAACCACACCTGTGATTTATAAACAAATATGCCATAACACATTTGGGAGTTTAATCTCACCCGGTTTATTTAATACCTATGTGCAATTTAATTTCAGTAAAATGTTATGTTTACCTGAAATAGTTCTTGGGGAGGCAGAGTTTTAAAAAGAGGAAGAATTGATTAAAGTGCAAGAATAATCTTTTTTTGGAATCCAGGAAACTAAATGGCATATGTGGAAGCACACAATAGATTACAAAAATCTGCACTAGGCGGAACAGGCTTTCTATTCTAATTTCCTTGATTGCTTAAGGATTCCACATACGTAGAATTAAAAAAAAAAATACTTCATCCTCAAAAGACTTCCAACTTTGGCCATTATGAATATCTTGTCAAAGCTAAAAATAGCCACTTGTGCACCTGTTTCAGTTTTCCTCTGTCCTCTCCATTTTTACCTACATATCTTCCTATTTCTCAAACTGCTCAAGAGGAAACTGGCAATGGCTGTGCAGGGTGAGAAGCTAAATAAAGCATGTTCCCATTTTCTCAGGCCATCTGTATAGAAATGCCCAAAAGTCAACTCACCTTTATCATGGGGCTGAAACCACCTTTACTAAAAAACTGGCCTACTTTCCAGTGAGAAGAGAGAGTAAAAGTAAGTGGTTCTTCTCTGTCTTTGGGGGAAACGGTTATGTTTTCCATAAACCAAAGCATCATATGTTAATTGTATTAGAAAAGATGTTATTATTATCATTCTTCTTACTTTATTAAATGAAGAAATGAAATCCCCTGTGTTTGGAAGTGACTGACAGCCAAGTGCTTAAAGAATTAAGAAATGAACACATCAAGCACAGTCTTCTGATCCGTCTCTGCAGAATCACTTTCTGAAATGTTTTGTTTTGTTTGTTTTAACCAGAAAACCAATATTCTTGCTTTCTGGTTCTATACATCCAGCCCCTATGCAGGAGAGGTGGCCCATTTCCGCACTGAGTATCCAAGAGAGAATGACAGTAGTTCGTATCTTGGGGAAGGGCAATTGCAGAGTATTTATTTTTTTAAATGAAAATGCAAATCATCCCCTTGCCTTTCTAAGTCAAGAGTTTAGGCACTTAATGTAAATTAAATATAGAAAATCCTAACACTTATCCGATGGTTTGGAGTGAATTAATGTCATTATAGGCCTTATTTATTTGCCTTATTTGTGGGCTAGGTGACAAGGGGTGGGGGCGGTAGCCCCAAACTACTTATCTGAGAAACCGAAATGCAAATTAGAGGGAAACATAAGGTATAAAAATAGACTATCAGTATACAATGAGTAATGCTGAATGCCCAAGAATCCTTCACAGTGCAATTGAAACTCGTTGCAGATTATTAAAAAAAAAAAAAAATCCAGAGTGTAAATTTGAATCAGGTAAAATATGTGCATGCACACACACAGCAGAACTGACTATAATCATCAAAATATTACCTGCCTAGAAAGAACACCGTTTTCACCAGTTACTTAACAGTAGATACTGGCAGTAAATAGCAATTAAAAAAGTGAATGAGTGATATAAGTAAGGATCTTAAGCTCAACTGATAAACTCTCATTATCATAGTTATATAGACCCCTACCCCCCCCCAAAAAAATCAACAGGATTTTAAAATGCAGTTCAAAAAAAAAAGTTTGGTTCTATAATAAGAAAACAGGCTGCACACTGTGAATACTGATGGCCCAGGAGAAGCTGGAACAGCACTTTTTCTGGCAAACTCTACCAGCTGTGGCCAGTGGCACTGAGCTCTTGCAGTACCTTCTGAATGCCAACTGGCTATGACTTCTTCCTGTCTGCCTCTCCAAGAAAACAATCAGTGTTAACTCCAGTTGGTTATATTATTGATTTTGGTTACTTAAACAGATTTATAATGAAGGAAGACTATAAATAATGTTATCAAGAGTTTCTGTTGGTTCTATATTAAGACTATGAAAATATTTACCATATATACTCATTAAAAGGTTCCCCAAACATTTCCTTGTGAAGAAATTCGCTGAAATAAAGTTAATTAAAAGTGCACAGGTATTTGTTCTATACCATAAATTGGTTACATGAAAAAATAGTTACATGAAAATTGATTAAAACTGTTGCCATCTTGAAATCAAGGGGCATCAACAGGCCATATTTAACTTGCATCCTTCTTCAAATAATTGTTTTTGAAAAACCATGAAGTAATCTAAGAATTTAAACTGTTTTACACAGGGTCCCATTATGAAGATGTTATTAAGGGCCACAGTCCTAAAACTGGGTTATAAGAATAAGTATAATTATTCTCATTTTTGTAATTAATTCACAATGAATTAATAGGAAAAATTAATCACCTAAACATATACAAAGATGCAAAAATAAATTTACCAAAATAAAGTATACTTAAAATAATAATGAGTCCCTTCTATGGTCCCTTACTCCATGATCTTTTGAAAAGTTGTATTACTTTACTGCAACAAAATTTTGATGATAAAAATACTTGACCCGGACCCAGGTGTCCAGGGTTATAGTCGTTCTTCTCCAACACTTCAGCTGTGTGTCCTTGGGCAAGTCATTTAATTTCTCTGGACCTCATTTCCTTCTGCTGTAAACTGAGAAGGTTGTGGTTGCAAAGCTCTAAAGTTCCATCCTGTTCTAATAACCTATGAATCTGTGAGAGAGAAAGTTCATAAATATTCCATAATCTTCCTTTTACCAAAATGTTACTTCCAAATATAGATAACCTTTCATGACACAAAGCAAATGTTATGACAAGGTACTTTTCAATTAATGCAAATGTTAAAGTTACTATTTAAAACAATTCAAAAATAGAGTAGACTCTATCAAGATGTTGTGATTTCAGATATTTCAGAACACAACATGGGGATAGCATGTCAATCAAAAAAAAAATCTGAATGAAGCAAATTATTAAGTATGAATTTGAGAGAGTTCTGGAATAGTTCCAAATTCATTGTATCCTTTTCAAAATAAGCTTTTCATCAAACAAAATACAGTAAACTCTTAAACAGAACCCATCAATTATATACATTTAAAGTATAAAAATTATTTTTTTATTCCAATCTTAGAAGATAAGTTAAATCTGACACAGAACAAATTTACATCAGTCATTCAATAAACCTTTTTTCCTCTCTTCTAACCTCTAGGGCATGGCCTATGTCACAGAACTCTAAAATAAAAATTCAAATTCAGAAAAATATGCACCCAGCTCAATGAAGAGTTCTTAATTAAAAGTACAATCACATTCACTAATGGTGTTATTATAGCCAAAGTATCCTATTTTATAAAGATGTTTAAAAACAAACCTTGGATATAAATGAATTACTTGTTAACCCCTTCATGACTCCACCAGAAAAAAAAAATTCCACTATGTGGATTCATGCTAAGAATTTATTGTAAAAGCCATCACTTCAGATTGTAATAGATAGGAAATGAGTAGCATACATGCTCTTGAATAATATTCATAATATTACTTCACTCACGGGGCTATTCACAAGTTCTCTGCTCTGAGATTTTGAACATGAGATTCTTGAAAATTTTTATTTCCTGCCATCAGTCATCATCAGCAAATGTGGGGTAGGAAAGTGTTAGTTATATGTATCTAATGGGCATCGATTTATCACGGTCCTTTTTCCTCCAAGATAGATGGTCTGAACTTATTTTTCCATTTGGGGGAAAAATATCTAAGGAATTACTCATGACAGTTATAAATATATAGATTTTTTTAAAAAATCATGTCACATATAACTATTAAACAGTGAGGAAGCCCACAAGATGAAGCCTCTGAGTCTCTGAGTTTTGTAGTCTCTGTCTCATTTAATATACTCTTTTTTTCTGGCTAAAGTAAATTTTTATTTTTATTTTTATTTATTTATTTTTTTAATATTTTTATTTATTTCTAGNAGCCACCAGGCGCCCAAGTAAATTGTTATTTTTAAAACTATTTTCCTATATAATGGTATCTTATATATCAGTATTAATAAAAATTAAATTCAAGTCCTTAAAATAATTTATAATTTGAATTTAGCATCTCTAATTCTATTATTTATACCATAGGTCGTATGAAATAATTATTTTTTTTAGTTTATCTAGTGAAACATGTTTACTTAAAATTATTTTGGATCTAATCACAAAAATCAAAATTATGTACAAAGAGCCAACCCAGCTGATTAGAAAACACACATGCACACACACACACACACACACAAATGAAACATTCATTACCAATTCTATGATGTATATTGTCTTAGATGATGAAAAACGTGGAAACAATAAAACTGAAAAATATGCTCTGACAATTAAAAGTGAGCAACAATAGAATGTACTACTACAGTAATTTGCTGTTGTAATATCTTATAAAAAACCTAGCATCATTTTAGATTATAAAATCAAAGTTTATCAATAATAACATATTAATAATAACATATTATCTGAAGCAGAGTATCTTAAACTAAAAAATGAGCCTAGATCTACAACAAACCATACCCAAAACCTACTGATACTGAGTTTGAAATGTTGACAGATTTGTTGATTCTTGGTGATAGCAGAGTATGGAATGAGAGATGGATGGATATAAAAACTGCTGAATCCGTGGTGTACTGTAATATGGAAGGTTGTAGGAATACTATTCCCTAGGACACTTAAAATGACACATGACTAAATAAGAAAAGTCCAATGTATAAAAAAAATAGAAGAGCTGAATAAATGACTTAATAGCAGTATCATACATACGCTATGCTATATTAATGATTAATATTGGTACAAACTTGGTATTTACAAGTAGGATTATGTCCCCTAATATTGAAGAGTTACAAATAAGCACGTTAGAGTTCTTCTCAATTATATAAAGAAGGAGTCAATAAAACAAAGAATGTGGCAGGAAGACTACAGGTATTCAGAAAGGCAGATGTCAAAAGAAGTTATGTTTCCTTTTGGAAAAAAAAGTAAAAGTTTTTATGGATTTTAATTAGCCAGCTTGCAAAAGAAAGATCAGGTGAGGACTACTAATTATCACCTTCCGGCCCCACTAACACGTTGGAGTCTAGCAAAAATGCAGAAAAGGGGAAAAAAACCTTAAAAATAAAAAATAAAAAACAAGAAAGAAAGAAAAACACTCATTCCAGGCCATTAAAAAAATATATATATATCAAGGCTTCCTCCAGCATCCTTCCAACAGCTACTGACAAGATTTATCTTCAAAGAACTTTCTGGTTTACAATACAAATCTTCCCCTCTGTTACAAATTAAACCCAATTATCTGGTGAACAGTTTCCATAATAAAACCTGATAGACAGAGGAAGCAGTAACCTTTCCATTTTTTCCCCTCTCCATTTGATAGCCTGTTAGGTTTCAAGAAGTGAAAACCACTCTTACTTATCCCATTAACACATAGGTGTTGAGAGGGCATGGAAACCCCTGGAAAGATAAATGGCCTCATTTTCCTTGGATCAGGCTTTGGAGACAACTTCCAAAGATCTGAAAAAGTGCTGAAAACTCTCAGTTGCTTATTTGATCCATAAATTTAAAAACTACTATGGGAAACATAACATCTACAGAAAAGCATCATTAACTCTGGTCAATAGTATCTATAGTCATTGGTATAGCTAGTCATTGTTGAAGGACAAACTGCAAATATTCTAAGAAACACATCCATCTGTTGAGATAGCAAATAGATGAAAGGCAATCACATACACTTGAGCCCTGGCCAATTCTAACTCACCCTGACAGACTGGGGCTCAGCTTTTAATCAAGCAGCTGCTCAAAGATACATTTGTGTCCCTTTAACGGTCAAACACGACTCTTGCCCAATGAAGAATTCCAGAAAATAAAGCTTATTCGAAGTCTTCGAAATGCATTTATGCGTCCCGATATATGCACACCTCAATTACAAAATTATAAACTCTAGTTCATTCTCTGATAATACCGTACATTAGGCACATGAAATCACAAGGTGATTTCACATTAGGCACATTATCAGAAGGTTTAACTAGCTAAATTCTATGGGTGCGCACTCTGCTTTGTGAAAACATCAGACGTAATTCTAAACAAACAAAAAAACAAAACAAAGAAAAAAAACAAAGAAAACAAGGTCACAGATTAGAACAACTTTTCCCAAATTTTCTTCACCTTAACAAGAAGGGGGATTTACCTGACCGGTCAAGAAAGGCAGATTAAAAAAAAAAATCCAAATCCATTCATACGTCATCAGGCTTTGTTCAGAACATTAAACATTAAATAATACTTTGACAACATGACGGCACCTTCTCCAGTACTAAAAGCATTATGATTAATCTTATTAAACCAGCATCTGAACCATGGCTACCATGTGATGGGCAAATAATTAGATAACTAATGACATAAATACTGTATCTACAAATGCCTATTAACGGAGCTAGTAAGGAGCAAAAGATTTCATTCTTAAAATGCCCAATACAAATTAAGAAAATTTTCCATAGAAACAAAATTACTATGCCCCCAAACACATAGCGTGTTGGTAGACTAGNGACAGAAAAGAAGTTGTAAAACTTCTTTTACAAAGAACTGATAAATAAAAAATGGAATGCCATCTAGTTTTAAGTTGGAAAATTCCTATATTCCCACATATTTAGAAGTAAACAGTAATACTTTCTTCTTCCTTACACAGTTCATGAAACATTTAAGAAAAAAGGCTCACTGAGCATAAGGAAAAGTTAAAGTGGAATATATAGGCCACATCCTGTTTTAAGGATGATAATAAAGAAGAAAACAACATTTGAGTTAGACATACAAACGAGACATTTTGGACTGTTATTCTTAAGAACTGGGAAGGGATTTATTATTACAGATTTCGATATTATTCTAGACAGAACCAAGTCTTAGCTTCAAGGTGATTTCACAAATAACTGGTGTCAAAATCTCCTGGACACTTTTCCCTACTTTGGAATATGAAACTCTGGGGGAAAAACCTTCCATGTCTAGATAATCACAAAATCAGGAGGAAAGCTTCCTCTGATGCTTATAAAACTATGTTTTATGCCTTATTATCATTAAAAGCACAGAAATGGTGCCAACGCTAATAGGGAGGCATTAATTCTTTTCAGAGGCCAGAACAGTATTTTGGAAAATGCTGGTTAACAAATGCAATTCCCTTCCTTTTTTGAATGATTGGCCAAGAATTTACATACCATATTCTGGAGAAGATCATTTTTGACAGAAGGAATAGTCATGGCAAGGGTATACAAATACAGGGCCATATGGTGTCCTTTCTTGAGATAAGAGGCAAAAGACAATAAACCTGATGCCCTTAGGAGTTTATTCCCTTCCTGACTTATGGACTGGATGCTGCCCATGTTAACGTATAAAATAAGACCACGCACACACTGTACTAATCACACATGGGGACCTCTGCCATTATCTCCACTGTGTAGCATTGTCCTCTGTTTAATTCTACTCTGTTTTAGTTCCAGCCAAAGACTCACATAAAAACATGTTTCCGTACATGGGACTCTCAACCAGCCACATTCTTTCACCGCGTCAATTATTTCTTGAGAATAAACCTTCTTCACCTTTGTTCCCCAATCCTAAAATAATGACTCTGCTCTACAAGCTGGTGGGCTGACCTCCCTAAGCAACAGGAGGTTATCAGGAGAGGGATAATGAACCTACATGCTCTCGAGGTACTTAATGGTAGCCCGACAATACCCTTCTGCTGTCAAAAGGACAGTGACAAACATGAAGTAAATGTGCAAAGTAAGTGCTACGGCGAATTTGTTATTTACTATATCACGAGTTCAACGGGAAAGAGTCTATGCTTATGCCGGTTGCATTGGAAACTGAGGCCAGAGGGAGGTGGCTGGACTTGGCCAAAGGAATCCAGCTGCATCAGACAAAGCTGGCTACAGAACCCCAACCGCTATTTTCCAAACTGTGGCTTCTCTTCACCTGGCCACACTATCTCCAAGGTCCATTTTGTAGAAGCAGAAGGACTCCAGGAAGTCAGGCTGAACTGGGTTAGTGTGGCAGAGAAATTAAAGAGGATGATAAAGAACGAACATGCCCATCTTGACAGTCTGGGCAGAGTCACAGAAGGTGGGCCTTCTTGCTTCGTTCTGTAAGGGGAAGAGAGTTCCTATCAACTCTCTTATGAGTTCCCAAGGTTCTTCAGTGGCTCGCCTGGCCTACTTACAGGCCTTGGAAACAGGCAGGACAAACACTGCCTGGGAAGAAAACAGCAGAGCAGGACTTCTATTATCAAATCTCAAAGCCTCGGCAGGTCGGCCTCAGCCTCACCCTCCCTCCTGGAGCCTGCCTGCTGACCTAGATGGAGACGCGTCAGAGCGTGTGAGTCGCACGCGCACGTGTACGTGTGCCCCTCATCCCCACCCCAGCGGCCCAATCTCACATTCCTTCCTTTCTCTTTGGTTTCATCTGGATTTTGGATGTTACTTAACATAACCTTGAAATAGAAGTTGCTTTTTTGAAGATTAAAAGCATATGTGTTTGAGGTAATAACACTGTCCACATTTAAAAAAGAAACAACTCTGTGTTATAATTTGTGCGAGCAAAAAGAACCTCAGGAATAATCCAACCAAGACCTATCTTTTCATAAATGAAGTAACTGAGGGTCAGAGGGGCAGGTGTTGTTTCTTTGAAATTAAAACCACTGAGTTCTTAGATGTCTTGGTCCGCCTGCAACTTTTTGAATGAGAAGAGTCAAATGCAGGCAGAACACTACACTTCAGTGTTAGAGATTCAAATTTTGGCTTAACCTGTGCTGTCCCTTAGCACAGAGATGTGAAAAAGGGGTTTACTTTCTTTATTTTTATTTCTTTATTTTCAGGGAGACAGAGAGTGTGCATGTGAGTGGGGTCAGGGGAGAAGGGTGGTAAGAGGGAGAGGGAGAGAGAATTTTAAGTAGGCTCTGTGCCCAGAACAAGGCTTAATCCCGCAACTATGAGATCATGCCCTGAGATGAAATCAAGAGTCTGTCACTTAACCAACTGAGTCACCCAGGTGCCCCGTACGGGTTTACTTTCTTTAAACCCAGCTTACTAATAGGCACCATGGAAAGACAAAGAGCTTGAATGAGATGATCTCTAGAGTTTTTCCCCTCAGACCTAAAGTTCTGTGATTCTGTTCCATGCTGAACAAGAATAAGCAATACGAATAGTGTCAATAGCTTCACTGCATTCACAGTGAGTGCTTTCAAAATTTTAAGCGAACCAAGTTTTATAAGTGTACGCTTATGTCTTACGTATTTGCCTTCCCAGCCTCTGTCACACATACATATTTTTATACCCACAAAACTAGAAGGACAGTTTGACCTTAGCATTTAAGGGTAACGGACAATGAGCCTGACAATTAGCTGTTAAGAGTTAGATATATTTAGCATCTAAGAAATGTACTATCAGTACACTGAAAGTATTTGGAAAGTTTCGTCATCAGTAGATAGAGCATGAATCATGTCTGTGTCACTAGCCGACCACTTGTCTAATCTCTTCCACTGTGAATGCAAGACGCCATGTCTCCAGAGCTGGTTTGTTTCATATTTCAGCCCCATGGTCACAGACAAATGCGCTGATCCAAAATAAAACCTGACTTTCTGCACTCGCTGTCCTCAAATGGGTCAGTGGTGCCTCGGCCTGCAGAATTCCACACTGTGATCTTACTGAGCAGAAAAGCCTTCCATGGAGCCCTCAGCAGTAAGGACACCAAATGGTCAATGAGAGGCCAGACCCAAATTCCTTTGAAGGAGGCACCAAGGTGATGGATTCCACAAAAGTCTGCAAAGTTTATGGAGAGCTTCACTAAAGCTGCAAACACTCTTAAAAGAAATTACCAGTCTGGTTTAAAAAAAAAAAAATAAAGTTTCTTAAGACTAAATTGTAATGTTCATTTGGTCATCTTTTAATATTCAATAACCTTTACTTCCATGAAGTAAAGTATGAGACCTCTTCTAAATGCTCTCCAATTTGTACTTCAGGATTTATTTTAAAAGAAGTAGAAGAAAAAAACCCACAACTTCCTGAGGATCCTTGCCCACATTCAAAGTAGAAGGTTTACAAACTCAAACAAGTAGATCAAAAAAAAAAAGAAACCTCAGATCAAAGCCCGTACTTTAAGACCCCTTATCTCTTCAGTCTGGCAAGCAAACAATACACAGACATTCAAAGTGTGTCCACTAATTCTCTTAGGGAAGAAAAGCCAATGGCACAGAGACAACACAGGAAAGAAAATCAAGGAGGCCAAATATGCAGAATGAACAACAAAAAATTGTGTAAATATATACATCTTTTTTGTGTTAAAATTTAAGACTGCTAGAGGTGTCAGTAAAAGTACAGGGAAGTAGTCATAGAACGTGAAGAAAGTATTCTTTCAACACCACCTGTATTTTTGAGGCCTTGAGTAAAATACTGAATTTGGGTGCTAAGCATACACAGTCTAAAGCTGTGCTGCCCAATGGGAATATTATATGAGTTGCATGTGTAATTTTAAAGTTTCCAGCAGCCAGTTTACAAAGGTGAAAGGAAGTTGGTGAAATTAATTTAAATAGTGTATTATAGTTGGGGTGCCTGGGTGGCTCAGCCGATTAAGCATCTGACTTTGGCTTGGGTCATGATCTCACAGTTCGTGGGGTCGAGGCTCATATTGGGCTCTGTGCTGACAGCTCAGAGCCTGAAGCCTGCTTCAGATTGTGTCTCCCTCTCTCTGCTCCTCCCCTGCTTGAGCTCTGTCTCTCTCTCAAGAGGAAATAAACATTAAAAAAAAATTTAAATAGCATAGGATATTTAACCCAACGTATCTAAAACATTATCACTCCAATTAATAATTAAGATAAAGAGGAGACATTTTATATTCATTTTTTGTACTCAAGTCTTCAAAATCTGGAGCAGCCACATTATAAATGCTCCAAAGCCACACGTGGTTGATGGCAATCACACTGAACAGAACAGTGAAATACATACACAATTGTCTGGAATGCAGAAGTGTCAATATTTGTATGTGTTTACCAAAGACGTGTCACAAACGTTCTCTGCTGCTTGAGCTGCCTAAGAAGGAAAGGAAGGTAACACACAGAGAGAGAGACATTAGGCATAAACAAAATGTGAATGATTTAAATTTAGACTTTAGAAAGAACTTCATAGCTACTGGGCCTGAAACACTTTTACTGTAGGCATTTATATGGAATCCTCTTGCTTGGAACACTGTATAAAATGAGCATGATTTTTAAAACTAACTTTGAATTAGCTCTAAAAAACAAGACAGGGAATATGGAAAACTACTGCTATATATTCCTCCAAGCTTCTAATGATAACCTCTAACGTATATAAATTACCTTCCCTAGAAGACTGAGTTGTTTATACTAATAGCAAAGGAACATAGTGAAGATAAGCATTTTCCTCTTAAAAAAACAAAGGAAAAATGACAGTATATCGAAAAAGGGAAAAGACTATGTAAAACAAGAGCAGTCATTTGGAAACAAATCAGATTTCATAGCATTTAGTACTGTTATCCTCTGCTCCAACAATTAAGATGTTAGGTGGGATAAGATCCAAAGGCATTTCCAGTTTATTCCAGGCCTGTTTATTCACCCACTAATTTATTTTTTCCACTGATTCTCCAACATACATTTGTAGAGAAACATTGTGTTCAATAAGAAAAAAAATAAGTGATTAAATATTTCATATCTGGATCATTTAAGCTTTTATATGACTTGTTGATAACTGAGGAACAATAAAATGGGCTTTCGTTTCATTTAAACTGTGTTCTTCTGCTTTAACTTCTATGCCATGTAGCTGTCAAGGATGATTTTACTAATGGCTCACCTATCAAGCTATAGTTCAGTGCTGACATTTTCTAGATTTGGTATCAGTAAAATACTTAGGTTACTATGTCATGAGAGGTTTTAGTTATGTGGCTTCTAAATTTTGAGGCCTTGAATCTGTTATTAATATGCCATGACCTTTGGCACATTGGAACCTTTGGCTCAGTCTGTCTGTCTTCCAGTCTTCTAAAAATATCAATGGAATACTTTCCATCTAAATTGTAGGCTGCCTTCATAAAGGAAAGCAAATATTTGGAAAATATCTTGCAATGAACAGTGTTAAGGTTAGCACCCGTTTGTCAAAAACGTCTCAGCCCTTAGTGGTTCTCAACCATTATCTTGCCTAATCCAGCTGAGGATATGACAAATCCCCAAGAATAACAGGGAGTCCTAAATGATGATTCAAAGTGATGATCTAAGGGGAGAGTGCCACCCCCACACTGTCGCTGATGGGGAATGTGTCTTATTTGTTAAAATTCACTGAGTCAAGAACCTTGTGTCAGGAGTTTTCAGCCTCTACTTGAAGCCTGGGAATCGTGACTCTAAGATCTTATAGAAAGTTCCTGTCAAAGATCTCCCTATACACTATGTGCCACAGGTCACTTCCGTAAGAAATGCCACGGGAGAAGGGGGCATGAGTCATATCATTTTAATTCCTGCCCTATTCTTCACACCCTCTAAAGTGGAAGACACAGGAGTGTCCTTAATATGAATCATCATGCTCTTCTGGGGCTGACCACTTCAGCACCCATCTGTGACTTGGGAGAGGAAATCAAATTAGTCAGCACCTAAGGATTTTCAAACACAGGTCAGCATTTCCCACTGGTTGGTGACAAAGCTTCTCACCAGTCACTGGTATCTTTCTCAGAGGATCTCCTGATATCAGGGCCTCTGGCTGTGTAATGCTGATGGTCACCAGGGAGCCAGTCTATAGCTCTCACTAGAACCACACCAGCACCACAACAACCAATTGCTGGCCAGCTTTCCAGTTTTCCCAGGATATTCCAAAGTCAAGTAACTGCTGTTAAAATGTCTACTTCCATTTACACAAGCAAGCCTAAGTGAACAGGAATTTTTACAATGACTTTTTTTTTAAAGTTTATTTGTTCTGAGAGACATAGACAGCATGAGCAGAGAAGGGGCAGAGAGAGGGAGAGAGAGCGAATCCCAAGCAGTCTTCGTGCTGCCAGTGCAGAACCCGACATGGGGGTTCAAGCCCATGAAACCACAAGATCATGACTTGACTGAAACCAATAGTTAGATGCTCAAGCAACTGAGCCAGCTCCTACGATGACCTTTTTAAAGTGACAAAGCAAGTGGGACATCTGAACTCCACCTCACCCTATACAACGTGGTCTAGATCTGTCAAACGTGTATCACGAAAACAAGTGAACTCAAGAAATCTCATAAAATTTCAATAGTGCATTTTTGTTAGTTTCCATCCTTTCCTCCTTCAGAAGGCTTGTCCTTTACTATAGTATTTCTGGTATTAAATGGTGATGACAATTGTTTACTTAAAGCTATGGTTCTCAAATGTGGGTGATTCTGCCCTTCAGCTAACTTTTGGTAATCTTTGGAGATATTCTTGGGGCATCACAATTGGGGTATCTCAAGCAATGGTAGAGGTTGGGGGTGTTGCTAAACACCAGTGCCCAGGACAGTCCAACACATCAAAGAATACCTTGTTCAAAATGTCAATAATACCTAGGTTGAGAAACCCAAGCAAAAGTCTCCACAAGGCAAACTTTTCTGAAATTTTACTCCTTTTTAAATCCCGATGACCCAAGATTGCTACCCTACAAAGGATGAGTTATTAGGGAGAGATCACTATTGAGAGAGTTTAATAATCAGATAATTTTTGGACCAGATGACTTTGAAACCTGAGTATCTAGAAGAATGATAGTAGATGATATATTTGCATTATGTTTTAAATTATGTTATTGGCCTGAACTTATTTTCTGATCAGTAGGAAGGGAGTCCCTTATCACTACACCATTTTAAATGGAGAGTGAATGATCTGCCATGGGCCTATTTTGGAAAGAACTCCCTAAAGGTCAGAGTGGTAACCAAGATGTTACCAAAGGTCACTGACATTCAAGGTTTTTCTATAAAACCAATTAATAACAAAGACTGTATGTTACACACTTTTCCCAAACAACTCTTTTTCTTCTTAGGGATTTTCATGCTATTTCCCGATTTATCTTTGATCTTAAGCCCAGGATCCGTGTGACAGTAGACACTCAATGTTAAAGTGATTCCAAGTCTGAACTCCTGACTTCATGAACCAAACCAGACCTTAAACTGCGTTACATGAGAGAGTCAACACTCTTCCATAGGCGGGGTAGGGCTCATTAAACATCTTCATCTCTCACAATCTGGTTTTCATACTCTCCCTGCTGTACCAATGATAGTGTATTTGAAATTAATCTTCTAACTTCTGAAGTTTGAGAAGTGGCTTGTTTATCTTACTCATGTACTTCATGCTGATATTTAATACTCCCCTGAAATTAAAATTGTTACTAACAAAAGGGGAAGCAATGACACACAAAGAGAAATCCATTTACCTCTTCGTAAAAACGAAATTGGTCTAAACAAGATTAACTGAAACTGGAAATACCAACCTCAAATTATGTAAACTACGTCCATATGCCTAGATATCGGATCTGAGGGGAATATGGACCAAAAAAAAAAAAAAAAAAAGCCCACAACTGGGACAAATGTTCACAACCAGCAGGTCAGGAAGTCAGAGATACCCTTTCAGGCTGGCCAGCTGGTCCCTCACTCAGGAAGGATTCTCAACTGCAGGGCTGAACGCACCAAGCTCATCCAACAGCTTCACTTAAGAGCTGGTTTGAGGAGACTCTATGGAAGTGCTCCTAGAATACACAAAGGGCTCCATACTGAAACCCCAGGACTGAGAGGCTTGACATCACTAGGTCACAAAATCCACTCATGGAGAGTTTAAACTATCAAGGAAGTTATGCAGCCTTCAGATGAATCACACAGACTTGTGCACAAATCCTGCTTTTGTAGAAGAACATGGCTTTAAAAAAAGGCAGATATTTTTTGTTTTATTTTGTGTTATTTTTAAGATTAAGATGACCAGTAAAATGATAATCACAGACCTGAGAGGAATCTAAGTGACCACATAGTGCAAGTCCTACACTTTATAAACGAGGCACCCACAGAGAGTACATGCCATGGTGAGATTATACTGAAGTGAGTAGCTGAGCTGGCCCTGAAACCCAAGTTTCCAGACTCCGAGATAACTGCTTTCTAGCAGGTTAGGTCACCTGTCTGTCATCTAACTAATATGTGCAATCCTGGGGTGGAGGTGTGGGGGTGGTGAACAGAGTTTCAGAGCTTTCATATATCTTAACCTAAGCACTTTGTTTGACTTAATATATTAAAAAAAAAAAAAAGCAAAGAATAGTGATGTGATATCTCCATCCTTATTTAAACCTCATCTGCCCTCCTACCAAGTTGGGGGCGACACAGTCATTTTCTTTTCCTGTTTTTTGTCTGTTGAGTTTTGTTTTTTCTCAATGATATGATTCTACCCATGTCATGAAACAAAGTCTTTCAAGACTGTCTGTATGATAATTAATATTCACACACCTCTGTGTTAAAAGACATAGGAGTAGACTGAGGTTGGAAGAAGGGTAAGAAACAAAAGGAGAGAAATGCGAGAGGGAAAAAGTGATTCAGAAGAAATGCTGATTGTGCCACATGCCCTGACACATGTTTACAGCCAAGAAAGGTATTCCATCTGCTATTATACAGGATTTTTTAAAGATTATTTATTCTTTCAGTAATATCTACACTCAACATGGGGCTTGAACACACGATCCCAACATCAAGAATCACATGCTCTTCAGACTGAGTCAGCCAGGTACCATTATTATATGTGATTTTCAATAGTATTAATTTTAGGCCTCATTGTTCTAATGTAATCAAAGAAAATGATCAACCTATTTCAAAAGAATGCCATTGAAAAATAAAACAAGTTCCAGAGCACGTCGGTAGCTCAGTCAGGTAAGCGCCCGACTCTTGGTTTCAACTCTAGTTATGGTTTCGACTCAGGTCATGGTTCCACAGTTCATGGGACTGAGCCTTTTGCTAGGCTCTGAGCTGAAAGGGTAGAGCCTGCTTGAGATTCTCTCCCTCTCTCTCTCTGCCTCTCCCTTGCTTATGCTTTCTCTTTCTCTCTCTCTCAAGTAATCTTTAAAAATAAATAAATAAGGGCATCTGGGCAGCTCAGTCAGTTAAGCATCTGACTTTGACTCAGGTCATGATCTCGTGGTTCATGGATTTGAGGCCCACAACAGGCTCTATGCTGACAGCTCAGAGCCTGGGACTTGCTTTGGCTTCTGTGTCTCCCCCTCTCTCTGCCCCTCCCCTGCTTGTGCTCTGGCTCTTTCAAAAGTAAATAAACATTAAAGAAAACAGAAAGAAAGAAAGAGAAAGGAAGGAAGGAAGGAAGGAAGGAAGGAAGGAAGTTCCAAGTTCTCATTAAAGAATGACAGGAAAAAAACAAAACAAAAAAAAAACAAAAAAAATTAGGTGAACCAGTGTTCTCTTGCTGTTGTTTTATGCATTTAAGGTTTGATGAGTAGTGTGTGTGTGCACCAACTTCTGGTTGTGAGCAGTATAAAGGTCACATCAGGTTTTGCTATGTTTGAGGTAACAATAAAACCCAAAGAGTATACCTAAGGAAGGCTTAACGCCTTAATGGTTATTGATGTATCCCATTAATATGTATTACAACAATCTTTTTACTATTTAAAAAATATTTTTTAGAAAGAGAGGGTGTGCAATGGGGGGAGAAGAGCAGAGGCAGAGAGAGAATCTTAAGTAGGATCCATGCTCAAAACAGAGCTCCCATGTGGGGTTTAATCCTAAAACTCTGGGATTATGACCTGAGCTGAAATCAAGAGTTCTCGAATACTCAGCTGACTAAGCTACCCAGGCACCACAGCTCTTAACTTCTTAATATATTTTAAAATATTTATTTATTTATTTTGAAAGAGAGAGAGAGAGTGAAAGCAGGGGAGGGGCAGAGAGAGAGGGAGAGAGAGAATCCCAAACAGGCTCCACACAGTCAGCACAGAGCTTGGTGTGAGGCTTGAATTCACAAAGTACAAGATAATGAAATCAACTGTCAGATGCTTAAGCAACTGAGCCACCCAGGAGTTCCCCTTCCCTGAGCTTTTTACCTCTTAAAGACCATTCCAAAAGGACACAAGTTATAGACTAATTAAATAGGAAAATTTTAAATCTGAGTTGCTTAAGAAAAGAGAGTATGCATAAATACTAGCTAAAAGAACATTTTATGTAAAAAAAAAAAAAAAAAAAAAAAAGGAACTTTCCAAATCCTGAAAATCACTTTTTAAATAAATATAAATAAAGTTATTTTCCTTGTTCCCTGACAAGACCGACTGACGGCGCTGGGGGCCACTTCATAATCAACAGAAAATTCAAAACCAAAAAACAATCCAAGGAACATACATAAAGAATTCGAATCCTAAGTTTCCCACCACAAAATGAAGTCTACAGCGGATTATGTTCAGAATAATAAAGAAGAGACTTTGGCACAATTTTCCCTTGATTTCTACCAGGTACCACCATTGTTGAAAGGCCAGCTTTTCACAGGGATGTATGAACACTTGTAAAAGCTTTAATGCTTAGAATTTGTGCCCAACTCATTGTGTATGTCATGATTGCAGGACCCCATTTAAGAGAGCTTAATAAAGAACTGAAATGAATGAATAAGTAAAGCAATATTCAAGGCATAATCAGACACAGACCACCCTTAACCTGCTAGGAAACAAATGGATCTCCATCAGTAATTAAGTGCCATCTTCCACACAACCAAATTCCTCAGAGATTAAAATTCTGGAATTTGAGGTCATCAAGTTTTCCAATTAAAGGAGATATCTTATGCATAATTTATAAACCATTCAATAATGCCTTAGTATTGAGTAATATTGAGTGGACATTCAATAAGTGATCTATAATAATGCAAGTATAAAAAATGGCATGTGCTATTTATATACAGCAATTCTTTTGTGCCCTAGGACAGAACTGTAACTCAATATCCATTCTCATCTTCTAAAGCAAAAGAATTTTTAGCTGGGCACATTGAAGCTCAGAATAAAGAATTCATTTCCTTGCATTTATCTAGGTTGTTGTGACTCCTAAGAAACCTCTGGCTAATGGGATGCCGGGGTGAGTGATATGTGCAACTTCCAGATCATGCCTATAAAGAAAAAGGGCATTCTCTGCCTTTCAGCTGCTTGGACTATGAACTTGACCATTAGCCATCTTGGAATGCAAATGAGAGTATCACTCTAGGAAGGCAAAACAGTAACAAAGAAGGAGCCTGGATCTCTGGACAACTTCATGGAGGAAAGCCACCCTACCTTCCCTGAATGCTGACTTCCAGGTGATTACATGTGAGAGAAATAAGCTTCTTTCCTAAGTTATTGTTATTTCAAGTTCTTGTTTCCCAAAGCCAAATTTGTGTTATTACCTAATTCATAAACCAAGTGAAGAAAAACTACTCTTTTTAATTATCCCTAAGTACTCTGACTAAATAATTTCTCTCTCACACACACACATATGCACGCGTACACAATGAGAACAATAGACACAGATACGCACATCTGTCCTATGTGTGTGTATAGGTCCCAATTGTTTTCAGAGGCCCAACATATTTCATAAACTCGATCTCCCTAATGCATTCGTCTGCACAGGATGCTTTAAAATATGACTAGTTGAGAATTTGAGCGAAGAACTGACAGAATATTCAATAATTTAAAAGATACAGATTTCGATACGTAAGTTGTATGCATCACTTAGTCTTCTCCCAAAGTTTTGCTGTTATATAGTCATAGACATAAAACAAACATACACCTGTTTATTACCAAAACTGATATTTCATCCAACAGTACATGGCTAGACAGTCTGTGTGTATTTACAAGATGAGACACGACCATAATAAAGAAGACAGATGAGCAGTAATATAAAAGAGATAGATATAAAAGGAAGGCATGATTTATGCCCAAGTCAGACAGAAAACCTATGATACTTCATCGACCCCATCTATCCTGTCCTAAATTGTAACCTAAAAGTGAAAGAACAGTATTGAAGAAATACTCAGACACATACACAGGTCATCCCTGGACACAGATATCACCCAGACAATCATGAAGTTGTCTTATTGTTTTTATTTCCTTTGAGAACCATTTCCTGATTAGAAAATTAAAATTGTTTATCAAAGGTTTCAGCCCTTCTCAAGAGAAAACCCCTTTGGCCACGAGTGTAAACTTTCACTCAAGGAATTCAACTGTACCCACAGGCACCAAGTCAGCTGATAGCTAACAGGCTCATTATAAGTCAAGAACAAATAAAGAAATCCATGGAAACTGCAGTGAAACACTAATGTTATCCTGTGCAGTTTCACCTAAGTAGTCAGTACCTAGAATATATTTTACTCAACAACCTGCTTTCAATCAACTAAAAACGACCACAAAAAATCCTCAGCCTTTTGGTTACTCGGAGGTGAAGGGTCAATAGAAAACACCTAAATAAACGACATTGAACAGCACATCATTACAAATGACATGTGAAAACATGTGAATGTTTTCTTACAGAAACTCGTATTTTCATCTTAACCACCCTATTTACACTATTCTCAGGGGCCTCAAGGACTGAGCCTTCACGGAACACAACCTTTTCATTATGTCTCGTTTTTCTTGGCTCCTCTGCAGTGTTTCAACTCTTTGGCCATTCCTTAATTCTTGAGATTTTCTTGTCCTTAACTTCTGTTGTTCCCTCCAATCTCCTTCAGCTCCATATTTGGGGCTCATGATTCAGTCCTGTGCATTCTTGTTTTTTTTTTTTTCCCTGCTCTAGATTCTAGCCTCAAAGTGCCAACTCTAACTATAGATTAGATTCTCGAACCTCTTCTCCAACTCTAGTCCAAGCCACAGCAATTGGATGTTCTCCCCTCAGTTACCTTTCTAACAGTCAGAATTCTTTCTTCTTTTTCATCAATCCAACAGAAATCTGAGTATTGATTCAGTGCCCTGGATTAGGGTTACCAAGAAAAACAAGGTCACTAGGGTGCTGTAAAACAAAACCACACTCACATTAGTGTGGTAAACCATAAAGGGTTGGACTGGGGGCATGAGAGCACCTATTCCCTTGGTGATACACAAAGCTGCAACATTTGACCTGGGTTATAAAAATCACAAGCAGAGAAGACGGCAGGACAGAGTGGGATAGAGGGCAAGAAGGGTGCAAGTGATATGTACAGAGGTGTGTAGAGGAGAATGGGCAGGAATTGTACACATTTTGCTCAGCAGATCTATTACTAAAAATGCCAGAAGAGCTGAATGGTCCTCCTTTATCACTCTTGATCTTTGGTCTTGATGCTTCCTTATTTTAGGTAACAGGATCAGTAATCTTCTACTTCTACTTGAAAATCATGGGCTTTCTGGTACCTCATGCCCAACAAAGGCCAAGCAGAAAATCCCAGTTAGTTTCATCTAATTCATGCCTACATTTTAAGGCCAACCTCAACTGCCATGCCTCCAGGAAGCTTTCCCGAGTCTCCACACAGACACAAGTAATTGCTCCTTCAGGGGTCCCTAAATACTTCCATGTTCTATGTTTGCACTCAGCACCACGATTTCATAGGCAGCTCACAGAGGGCATAACTATTTACATTTGTATTTGCACCACAGTGTTTTTACTCAAAGGTGCTGCCTCTTTTCCAAGTATGGTTTTGTTTCCCACTCATCTCTACGTTGTCTCTTCTTAAGGAGAGTATTTTAACAATCTCATACCACTCTATTAGCGAAGTCATCATAAATTAAGTTAGCTAAGTTTTCTTTTATTTTTTTTTAATTAATGGACTTCATGGAAGAAAGGGGGCCTAGGCCATTTGCCAAATTCCTTCCAAGTTTAGAATTCTAGTCTTCCATCTTACAAATATGGTTGACTACAAATTATTACTGTTAAGATTTCTAATTATAAGATACTGAGAAGTAAACTTTTAAATCAACACTTTATAAGGAGATTTCTCTAAACTTTCTTCCTTTTTTTTCTCCAAACTTCCTTAAACAGAACTCTTCTTAGCACACTAGAAGTCATGTACTTTATTCTTGCCTAAGAATATAAACATTGTCCTACAATGCTTAACTAGAAACTAAAAAACAGAAATTCTTCAATAGGCCTTATGTTAATGATTTAACTATCTCCTACTGAAAATAAGTAATTCTTATAAATAGGACAACCTGCAATGAGATAAGATTTTTCAACGAAAACAATCTTAAGACATTTCTGGGTGATGATGAGAATTCATTAAAAAAAAAACATACGAAGATATAATGATTAACAAGGTGACAAACTGTGTTTTAGCACCTTATATAAGGAATCGATTTTCACGTCTCAGTGCTGCCTATCTCAATACAAGTGTTAGAAAATGATACCCCAAATACTCCAAAACACTACTCCAAATACATAGAGGCTTTTAAGGCTAAGATGTAAAGTATTAAAAAGTCTCATTAAGAGAAAATCCTGAACAAAGCATAAAGGCACAAAAAGAAAGTACGAGAGATTCCAATTTGTTTTATTCATGCTGCATATAAATGAATCTATGTTAAAATGACAATTGACAGATTACTTCTCCAATGCTTCAATAATCCATATACTTCCCACAACCACGCTGCTAACCTGTGGGCATACTTTTGTAACACGAAAGATTTTAGTCAAAACCATTAAGCACCAATCATCTTAGGTGATTAAATCATAGATATTAAATGAAACAGTATTTTGCTGATACTTGATTTTTCTTTCCTGGATCACATGGCTTCTCTTCACTCCTCCTTCCTTATTTTGGAGGACTGGGGAGTGAGTTCTGTGGAGCTTGCCCGGAGGGGGCTCAAAAGTGCTGCTCCGTCCTGGGTAATGAGAAAAAAAAAAAAAAACCCTCAACCATAATTTTGATTGTGCTTTAGAACAGGAAAACAGACACCTTCCTAGCCCGGCAGTGATGCGTGGAAGGGAACTGGAACACGGACTTCATTACACTGTATTGATCTCACTAAATAAAGGGTTCTAAATGTATTGATCAGCTTGGATTAAACCCCTAACTGTTTGCAGGACCGCGTACGATGTGAAAGCCGGTTCACTGAAGAAGGAAGAACAGAAAGCACTTTTGTTCTTGGCCAGCCACAGAGCAGCATTTTACACTAAGTAGTAGATTAACATGATTAAAATAATAGACAGCATTCAGTTAGAGAACAGGCAGGGAGATAAAACTTGTGTTAAATTCAGAGATTTCTCAGATTTAAAAATGACATGATAGTAACTTTAAGGTAAAGTGACTTTTAAGAGGAATATTTTCTTTACATATTTCTAAACAGAAAGGCAATTTCGTCTCCTTAATACGGTTGTTCCCTTGAAACCCCTAAAATATGTCCGTGATGACTTTTTTCACACTAAATACGCAGCGGCTCCCCCACCTTGTCACTTTCAATATTACTGTAAAAAGCCGAATGCAAGGAGGGGCAAATCCAAGATTAATTTTAAGGTTCATTTTGTACATCTGCTCATTTTCATTTGGAAGAACATGATTTTCTTCAAACTCAATTTTCATTCAAAATAAGCCTGAATGTGCTGCAAACTGATCTTATTACAATAAAATAATGCTGCCAAAATTTACAGGAGGCTCTACTCTCAGAAAAAGAGAAACCACCCCCCTTTATTCTAGTTTTTGGAACACAGGCCAAGCATGTGCTTCCAAATTTCGTTACTGTTCATCTTTACACTTTCAAGAAGTTCTTGATTTTAAAGCAAACAAAAGGAGAACCTAGTTGTTTTTCTAAACATTGGCCAAGGGAAAATTTCCAGAAAGCTTTTCCACCTTCCTTCCAAATTCAAAGGGTTAAGTACTCTGACCTACTACCATACTTACTCATTATTACTCCACCATGCTACTCCAAAATTTTGGTATTTAAAAGCGAGGATGGCAATGATTCGGTATTAAATCGCTACATTAATCTCTCCTACATTTCTTGTCTTTTCAACCTCACTGACGAATAATGATTCAAGTATGACTCATTTAACGAAATAAAGTAATTGGTTGTAGTTCGGCGAGGAAGGCGGGGGAAACAGCCCAGGGACTGAATCCAAACTTGAATGCAATCCAGCTCTTGGTTTAGCCTCCAAAGGGCTGTGGAATACAGTATTTTAGCCAAGTTGCTATGCCATTGAGCTTCAGTATTAAGGAGCAGACACTGCCTACTCACTAGGTTTGTTCTAAAATTTTAAGATAATTATTTGAAAACACCATTAGATACAGATATTAGTTACTTCAAAAACTGCCTAGGGTTTAGATTCTAACATCTTTATGTCTACTTTATCAGGAGAATGCCATAGCTGTTACACAAATATTAGGGACATTTTAGTTGGAGAAGAGGAGGGGAGAGATTTCTACTTTAATATTTATGTTTCAGTACACCACAGAGGAGAAAACTCTTCCAGTTCCTTTCTCTGAAGGTCAAGAAGCCAGAAACCTAGTATATTACTATTCAGCCATTGATTCACTTAACCAATATTTACAAAGTACCTAGAATTAATAAAGTAGCTGCTGCTGCTCAATTAATACAGCGAATACAAGAACTAGTATCTGCCAGCAATGATTCCAAGGAAGACAGGAGGTGGAAGGCAGTAAAGCTCAAAGACTATATTTAAATTAATTTTCTTCTTCAAAAGGGAGCCGGGATTAAGCAGAAATCCATTGAGAAGGGGCAGTAATGAGGAAGTGAACCCAAATGCTTCCTTTATAAAAGTGTACGTATTTACCCTGATATATCACTGTATTAAATGTAACTATTAAAGTCACTTTAGAAAATGTTTCAGGTTGAAAAGGAAGATGTCGAAGAAGAAAGTCCTAAATGATCAACGTGAATATTTAATTAGCACTTATTATGTGGAGGGCATTATTTTAAGGACTTTATAGATACTAACTTATTTACTCATCCTAACAGGCATGTAAAATAGGGACTGTTACTATCCTCAGGAAACTGAAGGAAAGTGAAGGGACTAAATCTTGGGTATCATGTACAACCTGGAGCTCACAGCTCCTGCTTACCAAATACATACATTTACATTTAAGAAATATTTGGGGGATGTAGAAAATATGAAAGATAATTTAATCTTTTCCCTTAAGTTTGCACTGAAAATGGTAGGGGAAAATGACAACTTACTTTAAGTATAGTATCTTTATCGGGAAAGAATTAGAATCTATGGCCAACTGCATTGTCTAACACTTGGAGCTGCTAAGACTGACAGAACAAAGGTACATATTAAATAAAAAGAGGTTGTTAAAAGGCCATATTCTGTTATCCTAGGGGAAATACCTAGATGCCTATGCTTCTAAAACGGGTCAAATATTTTTAGTTTGAAGATTGTCATCATCTTGAGAAACATGGACCTTAGAAATCCAAAACTAGCGACGCCTGGGTGGCTCAGTCTATTGAGCATCTGACTCTTGCTTCTGGCTCAGGTCATGATCCCAGGGTCATTGGACTGAGCCCCATGTCAGGTTCTACACTGAGTGTGGAGCCAGTTTAAGATTTTCATTCTTTCCCTCTTTCCCCCCAACCCTTCCCTCATTCATGTGCATGCACACATGCATACAATCTCTCTAAAATAATAATAATCATAATATTTAAATCCTAACTATTTGCTCAATTATATATAGTTCTCAAGTGGAAATATGAAATAAGATTTAAATAAAGTAACTGGGGGAGGTAATATGACTACATAGTAAATTTTAAAAAATCAAAATGAATCATTTCTTTAAAGTTCAGTATAGTATACACACTAGCCTGAAGATGATGGCATGTAGCCTTTGAAAAAAACATGGAATCTTCCACATATTAATAACCGGGTACTCGTGCAAATTCTCTAGCTTTTTCTAAATCTGTTTACTCAAGCACTTTCAAATATATATAAAATGTACCCCAACTGGTTGTTATGATAATTAAGATAAATAGCATGTGTAAAGCCCCCTAACAGTATCTGGAACTCAAGCAAACTTGGTACACTGACATAAATATAAAATACAGTCAGAAGGTTTCTAATCTCTTTGTCTACAAATAATTACCTTTGAAAAATATCTTACTATTGGGTAAATCTACCCAATTTTTGAATATCTGAAAAGAGAATGAGTGATATCCATCACTGATTTCAAAGATTATTGGGTGTGCTGTGCTGGATACAGGAGACAGAAGAAATGTGAATAAGACAGAAGCCATCCTGACAGAACTGCAAGATTAAGTATGGAAAAGTGACGTTAGAATTGAAAGGTGGACAGAAGGAGCTAGTAGGTTCTGGAGACGCAGATCAGCACCTGCAAAGAAGGGCAATGTGACCAAATGGTATAGCCAGAACCCATCAACACAATGAGCCCAGAATGTCCAGGCTAAGGGGCAAAGAAACTGCAGAGGTATGCTCCAGAGCCAGATCCTGAAAGAAAGGGTCTTCCACAGTAGGTGGCTAGACTATCTCCTCAAGGTACTGTGGGCCCATTTAGGCCCATCGTGAGTCCTTGGGCAGGAGACAGACACAATACCTGCCTTGCATAAAGAATTCCAGCAGCAGTAGGAGAGAGAGATAGATAGCTTAATGAGGAATTACATTATTAGAAACTTTTTAAAAAGACAAGTGCTATGTGACTTATTAATCATCTTCTTTTGTATAGGAAAAAAAAAAAACCTGTCAAGTCATCCAAATCCACCAAATCGGTATGGAGGAAATAATACAAAAATCTACAGGGCTTTCCTCCAGTTCCCAGAGGAGCAGTTAGGATTTAGTTGATGGATTCAACTTTTGAGTGGCTTGGGAATTTATAAGCTTCCCCTTAATAACAGCAAATTTAAATTCTGGTAGCCATAGTGACAGGTTATCATAGCCCTATCTAAACTTTGGGAAGCAACCAACAATGCAGGGCCCTAAGGTATAGGAAAAATACTTTATCCTGAACAACAGTCAACAAGTTTTCAGTATGTATTCAAAACTACACTTAAGATGTTATATAACCTTATCAAACTAACTCTCCTTCCATTTTTTAATAAGGCAAATAATATATTAACAGAGCACTAAGACTGATTAAAAGACAGTAGCTTAAATAATGCCAAGTAAAGAAAATCTTCTATAAATATATAGATAGAACTAGATCTGCAAAAAACTGGGGTTTACTATGGTTGGAGATAGCACTGCCCTACTAAATAGTCCTTCAAGGCTATTTCAGTTCACATGCAATTAGAAATTGTTTCATAAGAGAACAAAAATGTGTAACATTTCCTCTTTCTTTCCTTGTCTACACATGAACTCAGCTAGTTGTATGGTTAATATAGTGCAAAGCTCTATGTGCTTAGGCATCAAAGTATTAAGTGACACTAGCCCAGAAGGATGGCCCTCAAATATTTTGCACAGCTAAACTAAATGACTGCTCAGTGACAAATATTTTAGATAATAAATGAAAAAACAAAGAAATGACTGATGACTAGTTAGCTGCCATCCTGGGACACCGCCATTGTTCCGAGGACATGTGATTAAAGGAAACAGTGAAACAATATGGTGAGTACACCATCAACAACCAAATGGAGTTTATGCAACTTATTATTATACTTTTGTTATGCTTTACAACTATTATCAAGAAACTCATCAGTCTTTTGTTTCTTTCCCACAATCAAATGTAAAATTAAAGTGGATTTAAAATAAAAGGAAATTAATAGGCCACACCAGAATATATAATTAGGTTCTAGAAAACTTTCTAAATTGTAACTAAGTCTCATAATCTTAACCACTTCTATTATTTCACAAATTATGCATCAAGATCTCTATGTGTACAATGTAATAAGTGTGTGGCTAAAATATCAGATGTACATATATTTATTTTTCATATATTTGGGTACCCTTCAAAGAACCTTGATTGCTAAACTATAATATCCATAGTGTTATTTTAATATGTTTCAATAGCATTCATAAATTAAAGGAGCTAACTGAAAGCTGGGTGTAGCGTTACCCCCATTATTAACGAGGCTGCCTCCCACAGAAGGACACAAACACACAATAAATAGATCGAGCTTTGCCACACATTCAACACAACACTATTTGCTCAGTTCTGGCAGACACACCAGTGGTACAAATCAAAGCCTATCTTGAATTGCCATTCTGTTTATATTTGAAAGTAAATCTATAATCTGTAAACTAATTTCACATACAGCCTACACTGGACAGGTCATACTCATCGCTAATGACATCAGACTCTTATACACAGGTTTCATATGTATCCTTCACTCGAAACAACTAGGCATCACAATATTATGGGATTATTGTCCCTTTCACCTGCAGACAGACTTTAGAATTGCCATTGTGTGATCTGGTTAATAGCTACTCCACTGAAAATTATAATTTGCCTTTCAAAACATCCTTAAATACAAACTGACATATTCCTAATGTGAAGGTATTTTTCTTTTAAAAAGAATTTACGTCCATCACCTTAATACTTTTAAATCACAGCTGCCAAGATTTTAAACTCATAAACAAAACATTACTTGCATTTAAAAAACTATCTAAAACTTAAGAAAATATACTTTCACTGTGAAAATTATCAAAAAAAATGTGAAAGAAAAGAGAATATGTGAAAGAAGTTGCCTTGATGTCTTTGATAAGCATAAACAGAAAATAATATATCAAAACTTTATTTTTCTTAATCAAAGGCCAGCCAATGATTTGTAAAACAGATGGACCTCAGTTAAGACTCCAGTCCTGGCCACAAAAGTATTAACTATAAAAACTGAATGATGATGATATTATGTCAGTAATCATAATTTACATAACTTTCTTACTACCCATTTTTAGGACTTTAGAATTTCATAAGAAAAGTGTTATTAGGTCAGAAGGCAGAATATTTGGAATAACGTGGTGTGAAGCATAGTGTCTGGCTCTGCTACTTCCATGGCAGAAGAGTAAACTTCTCTTTCCATCTGTAAATTAGATCTACAATCATAGTGCTCACACCTAACGGATGACTGTGTGGCACACAGGTGCTAATGCACACACACGCAAAACCACTTTCATATCTAGTACACGATGTCCAATATATAAAGTTAGTTAGTCCAATAAATAAAATTAGTTAGAAGCATTATGACCATTTTGGATTGGATTAACGCTGACAGAGGGACCATGGGCACTGGTGGGTACATCAGAGGCAGTTATCACAGACCAATTTCTGCTGGAAAAGAGACAGAAACATTTCTGGAGACTCAGAGACTGAGTAATTCCTCTATCCAAGGATGCAGGGTAAATGCAATGCTTTTCAAAGTGCAGATATAACAAAAGATTATTAGTATCACCTCAAATGAAATGGAAAATGGAGTAGGTCACAGTCAAGGGTAAATGCATTGTCTTGTGACATATACATACGTGTGTGTGTGTATACACCCCCACATACATACATACATACACACATATGTAAATACAGAATCATAGTGTGAAACATATTTGTGGCAATGTTTCCCATTCATAAGAATTTGAAAACCATTCTCTAACAGACTGGGTATATACCCCCCAAGTAGGACACCTGTGAAGTAATCACACCAAGCCTAGCTAAGGTCTACGAGACAGAATTAATTGGCAAAAGTCCTGAGACAACAGAGAGCTTCAAGATATGAGCATAGCAGCTGAGCAGGCCTCTTCCAGGAAGCCACTTCGGAGAGGATTTGGGCTCCATCCCCAGTGACTGAAGTCTAAAATTGTGTTACCTCCTCTGGGGCACAGAGAGCTGTACTGCTGCCAATATTTTCCAAAGTGGAATTTGACTGTGAGAGCAATGACTTCTCCAGAATAGTGAAAGAATTAAATTTCCATGGGAAGCTGAGACTTCAATAATCCCCAAATTTTGATAAGCTTCCTTTAAGAATTAATTACAAATTTACAATCAGACATGTATATGAGCATACACACTCATCCATTCAATGGAATCTTTACTTTTTTAATGTTTATTTATTCTGAGAGACAGAAAGAGAGAGAGAGCGAACATGAGTGGGGGAAAGGCAAAGAGAGAGGGAGACACAGAATCTGAAGCAGGCTCCAGGCTCCAAGCTGTCAGCACAGAGCCTGATGAAGGATCCGAACCCTCAAACCGTGAGACCATGACCTGAGCTGAAGGCCGGTGCTCCTGGAATCTTTATTTTTAAAAACAGCCCTTCATACCATTTTCTCAGCTAACCAGATAGATAACAAAAAACAAAACAAAACAAAACAAAACAAAACAAAACAAAAACCAGTCCAAGATTCTGGGAAAGCAAATGTCATTTTGTGTTTGTTTTGTTTTGTTTGCTTTAAAGATTTTATTTTTTAAAACTATCTCTACACCCAACATGGGGCTCCAACTCATAACTCCGAGACCAATAGTGACATGCTTCACCAGTTGAGCCAGCCAGGTGCCCCTGAGGAAGCAAATGTCATTTTGGACCAATAAATACCATCTAATTTGTGACAGAATGACCTACACAAAATAATTCAAATAAGATATTCTAAATTCTACACTATTTGACAGTGATAATTTCCTTTTAAGTTTCTTTTCCCTTTTTAACACATCTAGTATTATATAATTATTGTTTTTTTCAAAAGTACTGAAATGCATGTTTTCTGCTAAGAATTTGCCATGGACTTGTGGTCACCCAAAATTCTTATCTTGAAACCTATTCCCTGATACATGACATTGGGAGGGGGGGCTTTTAGGAGGTGGTTGGATGGAGCCCCCATGAGGGGATTAGTGTCCTTAAATTTAAAAAATAATAAAAATAGGGGCACCTGGGTGGCTCAGTTGGTTAAGCATCCAGCTTTGGCTCAGGTCATAATCTCACGGTTTGTCGGTTCGAGCCCCATATCGGGCTCTGTGCTGACAGCTCAGAGCCTGGAGCCTGCTTTGGATTCTGTGTCTCCTTCTCTCTCTGCCCTCCCCCGTGCACTATCTGCCTCTCTCTCTCTCTCTTTCTCAAAAAACAAATATTTTAAATAAAATGTTTAAATAATAATGGTGAGTTCCTTCGTCTTTTACACCATGTAAGGACAGAGTGGATAAGACAGCTCTCTATGAACCAGGAAGGAGGCCCTCACCCTATCAGTCAGAGTCTTGACCTCTGACTTCCCAGCCTCTAGAGCAGTGAGAAATACATTTCTAATGTTTACAAGTCATTCAGTCTATGGTACTCTGTTACAGCATCCCAAGTGAGCTAAAGAAAAAATTTCTCAGAGAGTGAATTTTCTGTGAATTTTTAAAAATCTAACACTTTGAAAGACTTCTGAACCCCTAGTTTGTAAGAAAAGAGGCCACAGGAGTGAGACAATCATCACAAGGTCCCTATGCAAGCACACTGTGTGTTTTTAATGACAGCACCTCACTTCCCACCTAGGCAAGTTACAGGAACACTTTGATAGAATCTGCACATAGCGACATCAATCACTGCCATGGTGATTTTCTATTAAGATCTGACCTAGAAAAAGCCCTTAATTTTTCTTTCTGTTCTATCTTACAATGTATTCTTATAAGAAAATGAAAATATTTTGGAACACATTTAGAAAAAAATTGGTCCATTTAGAGGGAGAAAAAATGAAGGATAAAGAAATTGTTCCCAAAGCGGTTTGTTATAGCCCACACAGTGTGAATCTACAGACTCGTTAAAACTTCCTTTTTCCCAAATACTTTCCACCAATTCACAAACTATTATCTCATTTTTACCTTTCTAAATTACTAGGCACTTCAGTTTTCTTTTAATTTCCAGATGATGCCCACAATAGATGTTACTCTCCTTGACCTCATTTCCTCTTTCTTAGTAAATCTCCAAACTATCGTTCACACTCATTCATTCATTTAATCTGTCAACTAGTGCTATGGCCAAGATCTGTCAGGAATTGCGCAAGGCACTGGAGGTACTGGATAAATAAGTGACACAGTCCCCACCTTACAGAAATGACCAGTATCTCAGTTAGCATGGCAGAAGACCACAGACCCCTAAGCAAAGCAATACCTTTCATTTCTCTACCTTGATCTTTCTGCTTTCTGGCCATAACCACATAAACCAGCTTCTCATTCCCCCAAAGTTATGAAGTCTGTGTTCCCATCCTGACTGAGACCTTCAGCAAAACCCACTATCAGCTGGGATGCAACTCACTGCCCATAACAGAAAACTTATCTCATGCTGCCTTACACAATCGATGGGGCTTATCAGCTAACATGACCAGAAGTCCAGGAATAAGAAAAGGTCTGGATTATATTAATTCCGTTGTTCAGTAACTGCATCCATGTTTCTTTTCTTCTCTCCAGTCTGCCTGGAAATGGATGACTAACAAGAACTATTGGCATTATTTCCTCCCCATCCAGAGAGGGCGAGAGCCATGGAGGAAAAAAGGATGCAGGTAAGAGAGCAGGGGGAAGAAGGGGGCAGAAGATCTCAACATCGACAGGTTGAGAGGAACAGTATTTCTTTACACTGGAGTTCACTGTTCCAAAGAGTTCCATTGTGGTCAGAGGACAAGGACTATGATGTCTCTTCCCAGAACCAGAGGTGAATTAAGTTTTTTCTAAAGCTATGAATTGTGTGGGGTTTCCAGGAGTAGATACCCAAAGAGCAATTGAGGAAGGAATCTCAGGAGAGGCCACCATGATGTCTATGAATAACTGACTTCACATAAAACATTATTCACCTACGTTTTAAAGCCTTTAAAGGCAGCTTCATCCATAATGTCCTCTCCAGAATCTCTAATTGCCTAATTCTCCTTCCCAGCTCTAGATGACTCCCAGCTCATCAGCCAACTCGATCCCTCACTCCAGGACCTTCAAGACTTGGTCCCATCAGTCTACGTTCTGGGGAACTAATTTCCAGTAAAAATCTTCCTCCCATGTCAATATACACACACACACACACACACACACACACACACACACACACACACCCCTTATCCATTTTTCCTCCTTATCTATCTCAATTTCTTCAAAGTTAGCTCAAAAAGTCATCTCTGTCAGATCTGGTCCTTCACTGACCTGAATTTTCAGGCACACCCTATGAAGACAGCATGGTATATCAGGAAGAACACAGGAATGGAAATCACACAGACCTGGGTTCAACTCTTGGTACCACCACTTGCCAAGTATGCCTTTTGTAAATCATGTTAAAATTGCTTACCTGTGAATTTCCTTACCTATAACATATATTACCACTTTTGCCCCGCCATTTTATTAAGGACCTGGTGCATATAGTCAATTGATAAAACTAACAACAACAACAAAAAAACAACTATTATTGGGCCATGAAATCTCTCTTTTTTTCAAATGTTTGAGAGAGCGCGAGAGAGGGAGTGGCAGAGAAAGGGGGACAGAGGATTCGAAGTGGGCTCTGTGGTGACAACAGGGAGCCCCATACAGGGCTTGGAACTCCTGAACTGTAAGATCATGACTGGAGCCAAAGTTGGACACTCAACCAACTGAGCCACCCAGGAGCCCTAGGGGCGTGAAGTCACTTATTTCTTTTCAGCCTTCTGGTTCTGGTTCTCCCTAGTGTTCTCAGAGACCAGGTCTTCACAAGTATTTGAGGGCAAATAAGAGGCATCAGCTCTATATCTATGTCCAGTTAACTGTTAGCCACTGTGTCTGGCAAAACCAAGATGCCATTTCACAAGGGTAACTTTCATCTTCTATCATCCTCCATAGAAATGAATTGCTATTTCTTGAGTAGAAAACATTCATGGCATAAGAGTATTTAGCATAAAATGTCCAGAGTCCAAAAGGGTAGAAGAAAAGGTAGAACTCTAGGTGCAGTTACTAATATCTCAAGGAAATTGAGCAAAGTTTTGTGATCATTCTTGGGGGGGGGAGGGAATGATCAAATGCATATGTACTGGCAACATGGATTTTAAAAACCCAGACAAGCAAGAGAGTACTGGCAAGTGGGGGATGAGAAGTTGGAAGGTGCATGAAATGCTTCATCCTAACCAGCATTTATAAGAAGCACCAACCTCAAGGGCTAGAAGAAAAGGACCGCACAGTGGACAGAAATCAGAAGAAAATATCTAGATCACATGCAGCCACTCTTTAATCTTATGAGTCTGAGTGAATCACTTTGCCTCCATGAACTCAGTTTCATTATGTGAAAACAGAAATGTCCCCCACCACACCCCCGCTGCACTCCCTTGTCCTACTTGATTCAGAGTTTACAGCAGCTAAATAAAATTTACTAAATTTCTGAAGAAGTATGAAAGGCTATGCAAAGTAACACATTTATGAAAAAAATGTAAATGCCAAAGGTAAGGCAATTCTTACAAATCTCAATGTAGCATTGATGAAATATCCATGTTGAAATCACTAGACATCACATATGAATGACCAGCCAAACAAAGGATGCATCTGTTCTAAACTGCCTCGTTTATTTATCTGGTTGCCTGGAAAATGATTAATTATAATTATTATTTGAGATCTGTTAAACAATTAGGACATTGGAATGGAAGACTATTGGGGGTGCCTGGGTAGCTCAGTTGGTTAGGCATCCAACTTTGGCTTAGGTAATGATCTCACTGCTCATGAGTTCAAGCCCCACATCTAGCTCTGTGTTGACAGCTCAGAGCCTGGAGCCTGCTTCAGATTCTGTGTCCCCCTCTCTCTGCCCCTCCTCCACTCACTCTGCCTCTCTCTCTAAAAAATAAATAAACACTAAAAAAAAGAAAAAGAAAAAGAAATGGAAGACTATCAAGCCTCTGACAATGGGGCCCTAGTAGGGTCGGATGATTCATGCTAGTGGCTAATTTGCTAACCATTAGTAGAGCAACAATACTATGCTAGAGCTTCATCAGTCTGAGTAATTACTTCATAAAGGACCATTTTCCTATGCATAAATGCAACAAGATACTTTTCTAAATGTCTTCGGCATCAACAGAATAGATGACAAGTCAACAAAAGATGCCATAGCAGATCTAAGTGATGAAACTGAAGGAATAATTACATAGATGCATAATGTAAAAATCTGCAGGATTTAATTTCACAAGGGAATTAGGAGAATAAATATCCAGCTCTGTTGAGATTTTTCTCTGATCATTTCATGAAGGTGGCCCATTCTTTTTGTCCTTTAAAACCAAAGGGAGAATGTATGCAGAAATATTAACAATTTAAATGATTCCAACAGATTATGACTGTTTTCCCCACTACCACAACTAATAAGTGTTAGCCACACACTGACATTTTCCAAGGAAATTCACACTGACTTCCTTACACCAAATATTTGCTGAATAAATGTATAGAACACAAAGACTTCCCAAGCTCTGAAAACTTCCATATCAATGCTTTCTTAGGTTCCTAATACCTGCTAATCTGGAATAGTTATTTAAAGTGAATTTCTTAAATAAAAGACCAAGTCATGATTCACTGGCCCTTATTTGCAGGGTTTTAAAATGTAATTCAACAAATTGGTAAACAAAGTCAAGTGCCAATATGAAAGGAGAACTTTAGGAAGGCTAGTTGATGTCAGAGGAAAATCAAATGCAGTATTATCGGTGTTTCTCCTCAGAAAGGAATGCCTTTAGTTAAGCCATAATATCTGTAACTGAAGGAGTGAGAAAGAAGGAGATTTCAGCACAAAGAATTACCTGGAAGTAGAACTTATGAGCCATTTTCTTTGCCATAATTTTTTTAACCAGGTCAGTCCAGGATCTTAGTCCACTTACTGACACTTATACTAGAATTTACTAGTATCCTTACTTGAGCATCTGGTGAGATAAATGTCAAGATGTTTGAAAACAAACAAAAATGGGGGCGCCTGGGTGGCTTAGTCGGTTGAGCGTCCGACTTTCGCTTGGGTCATGATCTCGCGGTTCGTGGGTTCGAGCCCCGTGTCGGGCTCTGTGCTGATTGCCATCTCAGAGCCTGGAGCCTGTTTCAGAGTCTGTCACTCCCTCTCTCTCTGACCCTCTCCTGCTCACGCTGTCTTTCTCTCTCCTAGAAATAAATAAAAAACATTAAAAAAAAATTTAAAAAAAAAAACAAAAACAAACAAACAAAAATGTAATAACGGTGCCTAAAGATATATTCTGATCAATCATTAACATAAACAAAGGTTTTTATCAATGTCTATATTATTTTTTAAGTTTATTTATTTATTTTGAGAGAGATAGGGAGAGAAGCTGAGAGAGGGAGAAAGAGAGAGAAGAGAATCCCCAGCAGGTTTTGTACTGTCAGTGGTCTCAAACTCAGAATCTGTGAGATCATGACCTGAGCCAAAATCAAGAGCTGGATCCTGAACTGGCCGAGCCAGCCAGGCACCCCAATCAATGACTATTCTAAATGCAGGTAATATTTGTCCAAAGATCAACAGTGGGCTTCTATATAAACAAAACAAAATAAAACAAACAAGAAAGAAGCGGTAATGTACAACCTCCAAGTACAGGATGTCTAAAAATCCATCATATCTGTGTTTCTGTCATGGAAATACATGCTGAACCCAATTGTGTTAGTTTGGTGGAAAATAAAAACTACCTTTATTAGAATCACCTGGAGTTCACTGGTAGCAATGCATGTACTCAGGACTAAGACCTTAAAGTCGGCGGTCAGCCTCAGGAATCTCTACTTCAACAAGCTCCCCTTAGGGCAACTCTCAATCACCCCAAAATCTGAAAACCAAGGATCTTGGCTTTAAAAAAAGTTAAAGCAAGAGAACTCTAGAAGAGTTATTTCCTGTACTTTTTAATATAGACACTAAGAACAAAAGTTAAACTGGAAATAATAAAAGTATATAAATAGTACAGAACCATGTAACAATCAATTTAGTAGGCAATGCGATTAAAATCTGGTGAGTTCAGTTGTTAAAGGGATACTCCCTTACACTACTAGAAATCTCAAAATGAGATGAAATGATGCCCTGTCCTAAAGAATGATCTGCTCTTACAAGAAGACGCCGGGGATGCATGTCCTGGTGTAAGGACACATGTCTTCAAAAGTGGCTGGTATTTTCAATTTCATTCTTTTTTTAACGTTTATTTATTTTTGAGAGAGAGAGCGTGAGCAGGGGAGGGGCAGAGAGAGACAGAGAGGGGGCAGGATCCAAAACGGGCTCTGCACTAACAGCAGAGAGCTAGATGTGGGGCTCGAACTCACCAACTGTGAGATCATGACCTGAGCTGAAGTTGGACACTCAACCAACTGAGCTACCCAGGCGCCCCTCAATTTCATTCTTCATATAATTCAGATATTGAAATATTAGCATCAAAGATGATTCCACTTGGAAAACAAAGCCTAAAAGAATTTTTTTTTTTCAAAATGATAGTACATAAAGCATCTGTGAAAGGAACCTCATCTACATTGAAGAAGGAAAAATAATAGGTCAAGGTGACAGAGACTTTCCCCTTCAAGTGGGTAAATCCCAACCAGAGTGATCTATGAAAGATTTAACAAGGAACAATTAAAAAAGAAAACTTTAAACTCCTGCAGACACAGGATTCAAAATACAAAGTTATTGAAGGCCTCTCCCACCAAAAAAGAAAAAAAAATTGTCTTCCATTGGAAAATGTAATGGATTCATCATGATGGATTGATTCACCTTTGTTCTCTGTTTCAGAAGTTTAAGGGACAATCATTTACTGACATAAAAATCCTCAAGATGAAATAGAGACTTTGTAACAAGTTAGATGTGCTTTAAAAGATATATGCATTCTTGAAGATAGATGATTTTTTACTTTTTGTTAAAGTTAATGAAATTCATTTTTCTGCAGGAATCTGAAACAGTAACTGGGATGATCTAGATCCCTTGTTATTTATACCTTCATATATCTGCAATAGGCCTTTTCTCCATCGCCTGATGTTAAGAAATCTTATTTAAGAAAATTATAGGCCATGAGCTGAAATATAGTCTTAACACATCTCTTGAAGATGCTGTAGGCTGAAACTCATCAACCACTTTTTGGTCATTTAACAATTTAAAGTTGAGGGGGGCGGGGGGTATGGTTTATTCCATCGATTTGGCAGCTTATGTCATCTGAAGACCTGTAGATGTTATCGTACACCCTTTGTTCAAACGAGGATTTAAAGTATGTACTGGCATTGATTTCTGAGGCTACTAGATGTTTGGGTTGCCAGTGGGGTCTCCAGATGATGTTGAAACGAAGGCCTTTTTGAAAAAAGAATCAACTTATAGGTCTAACATGTGAGTGCAAAAATCAATTTTTACAAGTGCAAGACGGTAAGCAGTTCATCTGAAAAAACACCCAGGAGTTTTAGTTAACCACAGGCTTAACAGGGGCCAACAGAATGAGTTAACAGGAAACACTGCCAAGGCCACCTTGGGCCAGCACTGAAAGGGCCGCATCCACCTCAATGGCAGGAAGACAGGGCAGGACACAGAAGATCTGAGTTCAGTGGTGGAGGGAACCTCAGTTTCCTCTATTGAAAAGAAGGAGTAGACCAGAATGCTTGAGCACCGCTGAGGAAACCATTTGATGTTCAGCCTGTGCCAAAGGTCTAAGGAACCAAGGTGAGTGTGTTCAGGTACCTGAAGCCTCTCTATGTGTTCAGTTCCTATTGCAGGGATTTGGCCTGTCTTGTTGACCACCGCTGCCTGATCCTTGCAAAGGTCCTGACAGATGACAAACGTGTGAAAATACGTGTAGAATGAAACAGTGATGAAATAAATGACCTGGGAGCATAAGAGAATGTACTTGCTGGTCTTTATGGTGCCAAAAGACGAGACAGGCACCAGTGGGTAAAGATTTTAGGAACATATGCTCCAGTTAAACTTTTTAAGAAACCACTTTTTAACAGTTAGAGCTCTCCAAAGACGGAGCAGACTTTGTAAGGGAGTGATCTCCTCCTCATTTGGGGGGAGGGAGCAGCAGTGGTATTCTTGCAGAAACTGGATAACCATCTGTCAAGGATGCTACAGCAATGAAAACACTGTTTACATCATCGAACACCACAAGGGTTTCATTTTTATCCTATCTGCCATTTCTGTAGAGCAAGCCTTCTGCTGACATGAAATCATCAAGCTGAAATGAAGGATTTTAAACCATTTTAGGAGTGACTCAACAGAATGTGTTAGAGTGGTTCCCAAATGCAGGTACATAAAAAACATCTGTGGAGCTTGTCGTCAACACAGGTTTCTAAGTCCCACTTGATCTCATTTCTCTCGTCTACTCCGTGACATTGTCTTAGCAATTAGCTCCTCCTCCTCTCTGCTGCACCATCGCCATTTCCCTCGCTACTGGAGTCTGTGCGTCCCCTTGCAAACCTGTCACTCCCTTCTGTAAAAGAATATCCTCGGTTGACCCCACTTCTTTCTCCAACCATCACCCACTTCTCTTCTTCCCTTTAAAGGAAAACTCAATCTGTATCCAGCATCCACCTCCACCTGACTGTTGACCACACCCAAATCGAAGAGCCCAGTTACTCCGGGCTGCAGAATCAATGGTGAATTCTCAGTCCTCATCCAAGTTGATCCTTCAGCGTAGAATTGGACACAGACGATCAAGCCCTACCTTTAAAACATTTCCTCACATGCCTTTGAAGACGCCACACCTTCCTGATTTTTATCCTACCTTCCTGGTCACTTTTTCTATCTCTATTCTGCCTCTACATTCTGACTTCCTAACACTGGAGGGCTCAAATTCTTGATATGAAACCATTTATTTACTTGCGTTGGTTTTCTCCTCCTCACATGGGGATCCTTAGTGAGTTCAGCCGGGGTCCTGGTTCTACTTACTATTTATACACTCTGGACTCCCCATTCCACAGCCTGGTTTACTCCACTGAACCCCAAACCTACATCTAAATATCCTCCCCCCGCCGACATCTCTAACATTCATCTACACAGATTCAAACCAAATTCCTGATCTTCCCCCATCACAGTGGCTAACATCCTTCCCAGGATTCAGGCAAAATATCACGGAGTCATCCTTGACTCTGTTTCCCCACGACTCATCCAAGCCATCAACTCTTGCCAGCTCTATTGTCAAAACAGATCCAGAGAATAAACTAGGACTTCCATCTCACATCACATACAAAACTTAACTCAAAATGGGTCACTGACCTAAACATAAGAACTAAGGACCATAAAAATCTTAGAAGAAGGAGCAAATCTTTATCACCTTGGATTTTGCAGTGGATTCTTTTTTTTTTTTTTTTTTAAATATTTTTACTTAATTCTAGGAGAGAGAGAGAGACAGTGTGAGCAGGGGAGGGTCAGAGAGAGAGGGAGACACAGACTCAGAAACAGGCTCCAGGCTCTGAGCTGGCAGTCAGCACAGAGCCCGACGCGGGGCTCGAACCCACGAACCGCGAGATCATGACCTAAGCGAAAGTCGGACGCTCAACCGACTAAGCCACCCAGGCGCCCCATCTTAAGCTATGACACCAAAGGAAAGAGCAACAAGAGGAAAAACAATAGATAAATTGGACTTCATCAAAGTTAAACACTTCTGTGCATAAAAAGACATAATCAAGAAGGTGAAAAGACAGCCTAAAGAATGGGAGAAAATATTTGCAAATCATGTATCTGTCAAGAGTCTAGTATCCAGAATATATAAAGAACTCCTACAACTCAAAGACAGTGAACAATCCAATTTAAAAAAGGGCAAAGGACTTGAATAGACATTCCTCCAAAGAACACACCCATATGACACCCATGAAAAGGCTCAACATCAGCAGTCATTAGGGAAATGCAAATCAAAACCACAAATAGGTACCACTTTGCACCCACTAGGATGGCTACAGTCAAAGCAAATGGCAAATAACAAGTTTGGGTAAAGATGTGCAGAAATCAGAATCCTTGTGTACTGCTAGTGGACATGCAAAATGGTGCTATGCAAAACAGTTAGGAAGTTCCTCAAAAAGTTAAACATAGATTTACCATATGACCCTTCAATTCCACTCCCAGGTATATACTCAAAAGAACTGAAAACAGGTACTCAAAAAAAAAACCGTATGTATACACATGTTCACACTAACTATTCACAACAGCCAAGAGTTGAAAACACCCCAAACACCCATCAGCTAATGAATAAGTAATAGTTAAATAGTTTACAGTCAAANAAATACAGACAGATTGGAAACCATATATATAATATATATAGATGACACATGACACATGCCTTATCCTAATGGATAAGGGGTTTTACTTTGAAGCGATGAAAATGATTTGGAACTAGACAGAGGTGGTGGCTGCCAAACATTGCAATGTACTAAGTTTCATTAAATGGTTTGCTTTAAAATGGTTAATTTCAGTTTATATGAATTCCACATCAATAAATTATTTTTAAAAATATTCAGAATCCGAGGAGTGCCTAGGTGGCTCAGTTGGTTGTCTGACTCTTGATTTCAGCTCAGCTCATGGGATTGAGCCCTGCATTGGACTCCATGGGGCCTACTTGGGATTCTCCTCTCTGGTCTCTCTGTCCCTTCCCCCGGCTCACCTGCACTCTCACTCTCACTCTCACTCTCAAAATAATAAATAAATACACATTTAAAAAAATATTCAGGGGGCACCTGGGTGGCTCAGTTGGTTAAACATCTGACTTCAGCTCGGGTCATGATCTTATGGTCTATGAGTTCAAGTCCTGCGTTGGGCTCTGTGCTGACAGCTCAGGGCCCGGAGCCTGCTTCAAATTCTGTGCCTCCCTCTCTCTCTCTCTCTCTCTCTCTCTCTCTGTCCCTCCCCTGCTGGCACTTGGTCTCTTTCCCTCTCCTGTTCTCTCAAAAATAAATATTTTTTAAAAGATTAAAACTAAAAAAATAAAATAAATATTCAGAAAACAGCTCCTTCTCCTAACTCTAGTGTTACCACATTGGTCCAAGACACCATCGTCTCTCACTGATATTATTACTAGTCTCCTAAGTGGTCTTCTCGTCCCCTCTTATCCCCTTTGTTTTTTCTCAACACAATAGTCAGAATGATGCTATTTTGTCTGTCAGATCATGCCTTTCCTTGACTAAAAGCCAATAGTTTTTTGTTGTTGTTGTTGTTGTTGTTGTTGTTGTTTTTATCTTCTAGTCAAGGCCAAAGTCCTTACAGTGGTCTACAACGTCCTACCCAATGTGACCCATTACTGGTCTAATCTCATCGTTATCTCCCCCTCTACTGCTTGGTCCTTTCCTCTCTCCACAAACAGAACATACCAGATTCCTTGCTTATCCTCCAACATTCTAGAAACACTCTTGCCTCAGGGCCCTTGCACTTGATGTCTGCTCTAATTTGAATGCTCTTCCCCAGACATTTACAGCTCTTGGACCATCTCCAACAGCAGTTGTTACTCAACTACCTCCTATGCAGTGATGCCTCCCCTCAACATCCTATTTAAACTGCAAAACCACACATTCTCCCTAGTTCCCTTCTCTGCATTATTTTTCCATGGCATTTATACTATCTAACATACAGTAAATTTTACTTAGTTCCCATGTCTATTTTCTACTCCCCACTAGATGCTTACTAGAGAGCCTAGAAGGACAGTGAGAAAGGGTCCCTCTGTTCTTAGGACGACAGATTTTAAACCATTTGGGTGCCTGCTTGCCAGTGTTTTTGCATATGTGAACTGTGACTTACTTTCTTTAACACAGTCCTGGTTGCAAGTTTTTGAGAGAGTAGGCCTCAGCTACTCCAAATTACTGACGGCTATAAATAACTGTAAAAGGATTTAAAAAAAAAAAGCGACCACCCAAACTGGCTTATCTTGGTTTGCAGCATTACATTAAGAAAGATGGACCTAAAATACATCAAAAGGGGTATTAAAAATTCCAAGTATTAAATAAAGTCTAACTGATATGATGAAGACAAGGATGAAGTTTCTTAGTTCTTACGTTGATCTTATTACTGCCACACAGTATTAAAACAAGGTGTCCTCCCCTAACAATCCACATGGCTGCATTTCATTCGTAGCTCCTTAGAGCCTATCATAACATCCCAGAGAACAATCTCAGTACTTACTGCCTTCTCCCACAACCATTGGAAATCCAAGTTCAAGGGGGTGGTGCACTTAAGAAACAAGATATTTATAAACCTACCTTTCAAATATTTAAAAACATTGACACATTCATAACAAAAAATATGTATCAACATTAAAAAAATTAAAACAGAGCCAAGGTTTTCATAAGAACTCCACACAAGCCTCGAACACAGAGAACTACTTGAAATAAAGATGGCTTCCCCAATCAGCAACACATATCATACAAAAATACTCATGTTATTAAAAAAAGTAGTGCAGTTGTAAAGCCCTGCTAAACTAATAAAAAAATATTTTAGTACTGTTATAGCTTCCTCAGAGCATGTTAATGCAGACAAGCCTCAATCAGTAAGTAAACTAATCTAAATCAAATTCCCTCCACTTGAAAATAATCATCATGTCCTGCCCTGAGTTGGTGAGTATAAATGGATTACTGAAAATATTCTTGGTAATTGCAGGTTGCTATTTATGTTGACCAGAGTTGGAGGAGTTTACTTAGTAAAATGTCTAAGCATGCAGACCACCAATGCACAACACACAGGAAAATCACTCTTGACATCCATACTAAAAACAGCCTGGTTCCTCTCTGCAATGTCATGGGGTGGTTATTTCATAGTGTCAGTTACACTGCTGGGGACAAAATGAAAATTTATGATTGCAGTTATTTTACTTTCAGGTAATGTGCTACCACAAGAGATTTTTCTAGTTCAGTGGAGTAGAAGTTAAATACTAGAGACTAAATATTATTTTCCAAAGCCCTAAATTTTTCTGCTTGTAAACAGGTGTGTGCAAAATACCAATGGTGACAATAACTGAAGTGTATTTTTAAATTACAGGGGGCTTCGTTTGCCTTATAGTCACCAATTCCCAAATACGGCTGGTAACACATAAGTCATGGAGCGGAGTGGAAATAAAGAATACCAGGTTTAAGATAAACTTGTCACAAGATACTCGGCCAGTTAGGTGAGTTCTCATTAGCTCTCATTGTTTCCTCAGTTATACCATAATGTTTTGTTTTGTTTTTTTAATCATCGCCATCATCAGAATTAAATTAGGAATCAGGAAACCTGGGTTCTAATTCCAGATTTCCAGCTAACCATCTAAAAAGTTGCATAATCATAGGAAAAGCATATAATCTCTCTGAGCTCCAATTTGCTTATCTGTAAAATGAGGGAGGTTGATAATAAATGCTTTTAAAATGGAACAGGAAAATGCAAGGTAAAAATGAGTCCCTCGACATATTAAAAGTGATCCCAATTTATAAAGGCAAACACAGAGAATACCACGGGATAAAAAAGAAATGTTTTCCACTTGAGGGGAAATAGAAATATGAAAAACATTATAAAATTAAATGGTCATGAGGATGTAGCAAAGAACTAACATACTCTGAGCCTTGGAAGGAAGAGTCCTGCAAAAATGTAAAAAGAAAAAAAAGTCAATACTCTGCATTCCCTTTGGCCTAGTAATTCTACCTTTGAGCATAAAACCCACTAAAAAATATCCCTAAAGAAAAATCAAAGTTCTCTAAAAAAGAATCTCCACAGCAGCACTATATCTAAGAGAGAAAAATTGGAAACAACCTGTAAGTGCAAAAATAGAGGCACAGTTAAGCAAAATCTGGTCTTGCTAACAAAATGGAACAAAGGCCTATATAGCCATTTTTTAAATACTGGACCATCTTCAAAAGAGTGGAAATAGTCAACATGGTATATAACATGAAGTGTAAAGGTTGACCACAAAATACACTTGTCTTCTTCATGATTTTATAGAAAATGTATCAGTGACAACCGGAAGAGAAACTAGAGAGAAAGTATTAGTTCCCTGGGTCCATTCTTTCTATAAAGTTCATCACAACAGCAAAAAACTCAAAAGGCAGATGGAGAGAGGAGAATGCTCTCCACATTACAGCACAGCTTTTATAGTTTCATGTGTCTTCGACCTAGCTTCACTAACGTAACTAATACCACCTTCTATCTTCATCTGACGCTTGATGTTTTCTGAGCACTTTCACAAAGATTATGTTGTTTTATTGGCTGGAAAAATAATCGCCATTTGACATTAGTACACCACAATGTTAAGCTTTTGTACAAGGTCCGCTGTGTCAGGAATGTATCCTATGAAACCATGCTATACATATTGTTGGGACTCCCTTCTCCCAGAATGTCATCATTAAGAAATCAAAGGAGGCATCAAGAGCCAGGAATTATGGTTTCAGTAAGCCTTCAGACTCTAAAGCAAATTTTAATATGGCAGAACTGGCCAGGAGGCAAAAGCCTTAGAAAACTGTTTACATGCATCTTATGGACTATTGCTTCTTTCCTTAAACATCATAAACCACAAAACCTGGCAAAAGTGATCACTCTGGTTGGCCTAGCAATAGATCTTTTTCAGATTTAAAATACGTAAGGTAAGCAAACTTCAGTGCACAGAAGTCATGAGCATAGCCATGGCATTGTATTCGGGTTCAGGGTATAGATGCACCTTTTGATCATTATCCCACTAAAGACTCCAAAAAGAGAAAAAGTAAAAATGTAGAATTCTTCTAAATAACAATTCTTCAAAGAAACTTAACTGGTGACAACACTCTTGTAAAAAAAAAAAAAGTGGATATTTCACAAAAGCATGTGTCAATTCTCTTCCTCACTCCAAAACAGTCTTTTCTACTAATCAATACTTTGAACTTTATGTTTTAAGCTTTCAGATACTGGTGTCCTTTAACATATACTATGAGTGACAAGGAAAAAGGTAATGGTGTGGCATGAGAGAAACAGTTTTTTTAAACAAGGCTAAGAGATCACGACGGTAACAGTTGGGCATACCAAAGCATAGAAGTTCTATCAAAGACCATGATACACACTTGTCTCAGCGATGGCTGGAGCACAAAGTCAAAAGCAGTTTCAATCTTTCATATTTACAACTTAGCAAAATCCCAGTTTCTAGGTTATACTAACAAGACCCTGGCAAGCAACTGTGCCCAATTTTTACCCTCACCATCATTATCTAATAATTAGAAAAAAAGGCTTTCATTTTCAAAACCATTCAACATGCCAATGTACTTCATCTTAAATCAGTGGTTTCTAATGACAGACCATGTGCTGATTTGTAACCAGAAAATTTCAGCAAGCTTTTAGGAAAAGACACTAAGAGAAAGGATTATCCATTTAAAAAGGAATCCCAGAAACACTGCAATAATTCAATAAATTCCACTGGTATTTTTTCTCTGGCTGAGTTATTCCAGAGAATCGTGATCAACATGATTATTTTTTCAGAATTCAAATAATATTTACAGGTCCCATAGGCCCTAGGATACCACGTAATAATTCACAGATTTTAAGAAAATGACATATGCATGGAAGAACTCCAAGGCTCATGGTAAGTAAAACTCTGATTTGAATTAAGCCTCTAACATGTCAACCATTACCCACTAGATAAGCAATTCCGTGTTGAGACAGACTCATTTAACATTTACTCATTAAAATATCACGTAATAAGGCAAGAACAGAAAGACGTCTTTTAAAAAAAATCAACTTCAGAAAGATCACATAGGTGTGAGCAAATCACATTAGAATAGAAATGAAAATAAAATGATAATCTGCACGAAAGAACCTTAGTAGCTAAGAGGCCATTTACATTTCAAAGTCCTCTGTCTATGGTATTCTTAAGTATTATACCACTAAGGTTTGTCACTGCTACAGAGACACTTCAATTAAGGCTGTGTGGTAGAGTACTGTGTAAATTAATTAGCCGAGGTTGCATGGCTTTTCTAAAAAGAGCTCTCTAAAACAGCCTTAGAGATATGCACGATTTGTGGGGAATTACAATTTAAATACAACCTACTAATAAATTCTTTTTGCATTCACATTTCAATGACATTTTGTGTAATGATAAATAAGTCCATGAAAATACTACTAACCAAAATTGTATTTGCTTTCAATTAGATATAAAGGAAGGGGCTTTCAAGTTTGTTTATGATACTCAAAGTTTTATTTCAGATTTTATCTAGACTTAATGGCATGATAACCATAATGAATTTGGTCGACACTTAAATAGGAGACGGGTCTATATCTGAAATTCACAAGTTAACAACTAAATTTGCCATCTAGTTAATTTCTATCAACAATGTCAAAACAAAAGTATGGATCTCACGCTCCTGCCTCAAGACATCCTGGTAGATCCTTTATTATAATTTGGCTGAATATTAAAGTTTGACGTGTTTTATCAAAGTTAATATCCTAGTTATTTTTAAATTCAAACTACTGAATGAATTTTTGCTGTAAATAATTTCTATTAGAATCAGATGTTTGGCAAACAATATTCGTCAACATAAGTAAAATGTGTGCAGAAAAACTAAAAATTAATTGCATTATGGTTTCTACTATAAATTAAAAATGGAAGAATTCTGAAGTTTTCAAGAGATTAGGCGCCTTCCAATTATGTACATAAGAGATTCATAAGCTCTTCTGTAATCCTAAAATAAAGTCCCTACAGTCTCATTATAGTGATTGTGAAAAATTCATACTTGTTATACAGTAGAGATGATTTAGAGACTTTTTAATGGCTAATTTGTTTCAAGAGCATAGACACTGTATGTACAAATATATCTTTTGAGATAGTACCATTGAGAAGAGGCTGTCCTTCATGCACATCCTGCGATAAGACTGCACTGTAAACATCTTCAGGAAATCCAGTCTTGCATAATGCGACTTCACCAGAAGCCTCTACAGACGCCTGCAACACAAGAAAAAAATGTGTGCAATGATTGCTACCTCCTTCAACTCAGAAACATTCCACTTGGCATAAAGCCGCAATTTTTCTGCTATCTTGTACAAACAACCCCTTTGTATCCGAACAGTTACAATTAGAATGTAGAGGGCAAAGGGTTAATCTTTTTGATAACTGAAGTAGAAGAAACAAATCCCACTTGTCCTGTCCAGTAAAATCGAAATAATACACTTGAGGTTCTTCTAAAGACCGCACATTTCCATTAAAATGGTCATTGTGACTGAAGAATTATCAAGTGGACCAGGGGTAGGGGACAGCCGAGTAGTTTGCAGGCTCCACAAATCACCATTGCCATCTTAACTTTCCAAGAAACATGTATACGTTCAAGTACACAGATTTTTATATCCTCATAGAATTCTCTGTGAAGTTGTTTCAATATACTCTGTTACTTAAAAAACAAAACTACAACATACTTCAGGATATAGGGTATTCTGTATCAAGAAAAAAAATTAATCAAAAGCACATATTTCTCTAACTTGAAGAGCAGGGATGTATTAAAAATATAAATAAAGATTAATACAATTATGTTTCCTTTTTATACTTAAAAATTAGAAAGTCTCAGGACACCTTAGTGGCTCAGTCGGTTAAGCATCCAACTCTTGGTTTCATCTCAGGTCATGATCTCATGGTTCATGAATTTGAGCCCCCTCATGAGGTTCTGTGCTGGCAGAGCAGAGGCTGCTTGGAATTCTCTCTCTCTTCCTCTCTCTCTCACTGCCCCTCCTCTGCTTGTGCTCTCTCTCTCTCTCAAAATATATAAACTTTAAAAATTAAAAAAAAAAGAGGGGGAAAGGGGGTGATGGGCATGGAGGAGGGCACTTGTTGGGATGACCACTGAGTGTTATGTGTAAACCAACTTGACAATAAACTATTTAAGGAAAAAAAATTAGAAAGTCTCTCTTATCATCTTCCTCTCTGTTATCACATACGCCTTTAAACACCCAGTGAGACTAAAACTCAATCATACCAAGTTCTATCCACTTACCCCACCAAGTTAGTTTCACTATGTCTTCCAGCCCTACTGACATCATCACAGCACTCAATAGGACTTGTGCAGTGCTGACATTAATTATAGGAAACTTCACCCTGCAGTGACGGGGAGCCAAATACAGGAGGAGGAAGAGCGTACAGAAGCTGACAGAGGGAGGGACTGCAGTATTGGCAGGGCTAGCATTAGAAGCAATCTGCACTGGTGAGGAGAATCAGAAATTGGGAGGAAGGAGGAAGGGAAGCCCTGGAAAGAGAGAGGCATGAAAGCTGCTGTCACAGCGATACAGCTCAGCCTCATAATGAAAAGGGCTACCAGGATTATGCATGAGAAGTTTTGCAAATACGAAAGCCATAATAATCCACACTAATCTAACATTTAAACTAGTCTTTTCAGATCTGGGAAAATAAAGGAAAAAGTACATTTGAATGTCGTTAAATATTGCATAGTATTTAATCGCACAAGAGTATTAGGAGCCACGGTGAGATATTAGTTCAGACCCTCCAAACTAGCAAACAGTTTTAGTCTGTCGTGTGCAAGAAAGGACTACATCAAGTCAAGGATCTAGAGCAGCCATGCCCCTCACACAGGTGTTAGTGGAAGCTGGCACAGGCACAACGGAGCGCAATCTGGAAAATTCTAATACAGATGACTGGATACATCCTTGCCTACACGGTAGGTATACTCCTATGGAAACTTTCCTATGGGTGCTCCAGTCAATGTGCATGTTCACAGCAGCACGGTTACAACAGTGGGACCCAAAGACTAACTAAACGTCCATCAAAATTCTCCCACCGCCAAAAAAATGAACATGCAACAGCATTAGAATGAAGAATTAGAGCTACATTTATCCCCAGGGTTACATCTCAAAACAAAGAGTTTCTTTAACTTCCATGTAAGCCTGCAATAGAAACTTAATTATAAATCAACCTGGGATGACCATTACTTTTAGGCAAGTTCAGAAACCTATTTAAGCAACATTCCAAACTCTCAGGTTGAAGACGGTACCCTCTGCAGCATGAATCTCGCAAAAAAAGTTTAAACCATGATTGATGACGCCATTTCTATACATAAAGTTTAATATCATGTGAAGTTATTGACATACATCAAGCAGGAATATAAAAACACACAAGGTAGTGGTAATACCAAACTGAGGACAGTGACTACCCCACCCGGGGGAGGGTGAAATAGGAAAGGTGTCAGGAAGGGTCGTACAGGTGGCTTTGATTTTCTTTGTAATAATTCATTTCTTTCAAAAATAATTTAAATCGAATAGAGTAAAATGTGAAGATACGCACAGGAACATGGGTGTAAATTATATTATTCTCTACTTATCCTGTATGCTCTATGTATTTCATAATAAGAAGGAGAAAACATTAAAGCCTAAGTGGATATCAGGATTCAGGCTTCCAACACCCATGAAATTAGGGACACTGGATGCTAATTTTGATTCTTGCCTTCTGGAAATATCCAGGCACTTGCACCAGGTCTGGCAAAGGACAGGCATTCAATAAGTGAAAGCTTTTGCTTTTGGTTAACCAAAAGGATGAAAGGGAGCTCCCCGGTTCACTTGTAAAATGGCCCAAGGTGTTAGAAATCTGTGCTCCACCGATGGGTTAGAAGTTGGCCTGTTCATCTCCAGACCAGACTTCTGCAGAGGGAGGCCATGGCAGGCCTCCAACCCAGGGTAGGTGGGAGCAGAGTTCTGCAGGGGCAGCAGAACAGAGGCCAACAATGGGCGGCGTGTAGTAAGCAGGGGTCACATTCCAACATGGGGTGAGGGCAGTGGGCAGGTGTGTACGCAAACACTCAGAGATCAATAAAGTCTAAAGACTAGAGGGAAACTGTAAACTTTTTTTCAGCTCCACAGCTAGTCTCTTGTTTTCCGGTGGATCTGCCCTACAGTAGGAGAATAAGCAGCAACGTGTTCCTCATCCAAACCCACAGGAATGGAATTTCAAGGCCGAATCAAGTCTGTCAGTAATGCTGGGAATGTTCACTTCTGAGTTTCTGTCTCCACCTTATTTCAGAGAAGGGAATTTCTGTCCTTAACATGTTATCCTTTGCCCAACGCCTTTGCTCCGTCTCCTCATCTAGGAAAGGGGACCTACCTGCAGAAGGCGGCTGTGAGAATCTCTAATACCATGTGTCTAAAGCACATCTCTAACAGCTGCCTACCAATATTAAATATCCACGGGGGTCATGTGTTACTTTATGAGATCTTCCTATTCATCTTAAACAGCCCAAGCTTCTCTAAATTCTTCTTCCCTAAGACAAAATGGATTCATAACATAACATCCTGTTATTCTATAATGTGTTTCCTTAAAAACGGGCTCCAAGAATTATGAAATGTAAGGATACATTTTCAGTTGCTGCAGCTGGGGAGAAGGGTGCTACTTGCTTTAGGGGCTGAAGACCAGGGATGCTTCTAGTCATCACACAATGCACAGGCCAGCCCCCACTGCACAGAATTATCCAGCCCAAAATGTCAATAGGGCCACCAGGGAGACACGCTATTCTTTAGCAACTCACGAAAAATGGGGGTCCATCTACCCTTTAACATCCCTGGCAGTGGAAAGTTCACCATCTTTTCAAACAGTCCACCATCTTTTCAAACAGTCCACCAAACTCTTACCGGAACATCCACCTTTTCTGAAAACTGAAACAGTTCCATTGTAGCTTTGCCTCACTGTTAATGGATGAGTCCGCTGGACCCATGAGGAAGGTCAAGTTCAAAGATAGAAACTTTCTCCTCAAACCGTTCTCTGTGGTGCATGGGGGAGGTGGTGAATCACGCGCATGTCCCAAATATTTGAATAAGGTAGGGATCAGCAAACATTCTTCTCTAAGGGGTCAGACAGTAAACATTTGAGGCTTGACAAACCACAGTGTCTCTGCTGAAACTTAACTCTGCTGCTGTAATGCAAAAGCAGTAATAGACACTGGGAAATGAATGAACACAGCTCCATTAATTCAAATAAACTTTACATATGGACACTGAAATTTAATTTTCATTTCAGTTTCAAGTATCAAAAATATTTTTCTTCTTTTGATGTTTTAAAAGCATTTAAAAACATACAACACATTCTTGACCATACAAAAATTCGGGGCACCTGGATGGCTCAGTTGGTTAAGCGTCCAACTTTGGCTCAGGTCATAATCTCACGGTTTGTGGGTTCGAGCCCTGCGTCGGGCTCTGTGCTGACAGCTAGCTCAGAGCCTGGAGCCTGTTTCAGATTCTATGTCTCCCTCTTTCTCTGACCCTCCCCTGCTCACGCTGTCTCTCTCTCTCAGAAATAAATTTTAAAAAATTAAAAAATTATTTTTTAAAAAAAATGGGCATCAGGGGTGTCATCTGTAATCCCTGTAATAGTGTGTTAAGTGTTATAGAACATTGCTATCTCACCTAATTCTCACAATAGTCCCTTGTGGGGGGTGAAATTATCTTCATTTTAGAAATGTGCAAATGGGTTCTCACTCAGAGGAGTGTTAAGATACTCAAGACCTCACATCCAGGAAGAGGAAGAAGTATGATGCGAACCCTACAGTCTTTCCAAGTAGAACAAATACAGTGCAATTCTTTCCAGAAACTTGTACAGAGTGTCCATTTGCCAATGGAAATGAGACACCCTCACTGCCTTTAAGAAGTTCAAGGCTTAACATTAGAGCAAAATAAAAACTGACTGCAATAGAAAGTGGCAGCCAGGAGGTAGGGACATACAGAGAACCCAGGGCAGGGGTCTGGGGGCCTCCCAAGCAGAACCCAGGAGTAGCCAGGCAGTGTGGGTTGGTGGGAAGCCATCCCAGGCGGTCACTGTTGAGCTGGAACAAGGCAGCAAGAAACAGCACACTGCCCGGGGAATTACAATGAGTTCAGTGTCACTGGAGTCCAAGAAGCAAGGCAGGAAGTCAAGAGTTGAGGCTGGAGAGTTAGACAGGGTTAGATCATAAATGGTTGGGGGCTTGAGGTTATTCTCTTGGCCATGAAGAGCCAGGCACAGATTTAAAGCACAAGCAGATTGCATTTGATAGAAAAGTCTCTGATGCTTTGTGGGAAAATGTGGGGGGTGAGGTGACAAGTGACAGCTGGGGTACAAGTCAGGACACAGACTTGAATGGGACAGGGGCTGCAGGAATGAGGAAGGGGCAGATCCTATCAGTGTGAGTTAAAACTGATAGGGTTAGTGATGGCAGGGATTCATGGTGGAGGAGAGGGAAGAAGGAAATGACACCCTCCCCCACGTTTCCAGCTGAGTGACTGTGAACTTGGGTGGCACAAACTAAGAAAGATAATCGCAAAATTATAACACCAGGAACAAAGTGCTAAAGAAGCAGAAAGAATGGGATGATAAATCTGCCTGTAGAAATCAAAGAAGGCTCCATAGCTGAAGTGACATTTAGGCTCTGTCTTTAAAGATGATTAAAAATTTGCCAGGAGAAGGAGGAGGAAGTGGGAAAGGGCATTCCAGGCAAAAGGTGCCACAGAGACAAAGGCTTGTTGATTTATATTGAGCTTGTAGTCAACCCAAACAACCCTGATCTTTTTAACTGGAAAACGATTAAGTCATGGCTTCCAGTATCTTTGTTGCTGATTTTGGGCCCCAAGGGGCAGCAATTTACATTTAATCTTCCCAGATATGATGGTGATAAATTAATAATTCCACCTAGATTTAGTCATCTCCCCTCCAGCTCTCTGCATCTAGAAAGTCTGAGGCACCCTAATGTCTTCATAAAGACACTACTCTGATATGACAGACAGGGTATGATGCATGCCCAGACATCACCCTTCCCACCACCCTGGGGCCCTGAGCCAGGCTCTTAAGAGGGACTCTTAGCAGAGTGGTGTGGAGCACGGACTCTCAAAGTGCTAGACTGCCCAAGACTGTCAAGAGACGACACAGTTCCCCATCTAGACAATATGGACAATAAAGACAGCACAGACTCATCGGGCAGGTGTAAGGATTAAATGAGATAGTATGTGTAAAGCGCTTGGGATAGTGTCTGGCACATGGTTATTTGATGCGCTAGCTGTCAGTCACAGTATTAACACTATTATGACAACATAAATCCAACTCACGGCACGTCTCCTACAGCTCAGTAGTTCCCAAACTTGCTCTCCAGCATGGCAAGTAACCTGGGACATTCTTCTAAAATGCAGATTTCTGGGTCCAAACCGCGACTCACTAACCCAGAATTTCAACACATGTGACGGGTAAACCGGTACACTTAACAAGGACTGGTGCAGGCGGCTGTCACACATCCGGCCCCCATCTACCTCTTGAAACCTTTCTGGACTCCAGGCACAGCATACCTGTTTGCCCCAGCCTTCGAGTCTAATAACCTAGCAACAAAAAGCAATAGAGAAACAATTATTTTTCCTGCTTTAAACAATTCCATGCTGTCTCCTAGCTACCGTGGACATGTGAACATTGAAACTGGTTCCAGAGTTCTGCCCCAGGTCAGCATGGGGCTCTCTATTCTTTTCTCTGAAAACAACACTTCCCTCATTTTTTGTTTCCCTTTGCATTTAATTGGGGCATTATCCCATCCCTGATCCTTTACTGATTCTCCTCTCCTCCACAATTCGTCAAAGATTCCAAGCAGGCAGCAAAAGTCCGCTTGGCCCACTAGGATGAAATTCATGCTGGCCAGAGGAGCTGAACTCATTCAGAGCCGCCCTGTGCTCTCACACAATCAGTTCACCTATCTTGAGTTTCAATTTCCTCTTACAAGTATTTGCTCTACTCTTCCCAGGATGAAGATCGACCTCCTTGCCTAGAAAGGACAGAAGTGTAATAGGAGTTGAGGAGTACTGCTCGCCTCTTAGTATTAGTCTATCTGTTCCGGTCCTGAACTCACAATGACGTCACTTTCGTTCTCGTTAAAATTTTTCAGTAGTCTCAATACTGTGAGCTTTATAGCACTAAGTCCACTAGTCTTTCAGGTCCCTGTTATCGTGGTTCTTTTTTATAGGCCCCTCGGTCACTGGCTGCACTTTCCAATTTCCAGCAAGTCACTCCTCAATCTGAGCTTTTAAATATTCCACTGAAGCCACAGTGGATGTTGTCTCCTCGCCTCTCCATCTTCTTCCCGATCAAGATTATCTACAATTATTGGCTAAAAATTTTACATCTGAGAGCAACCCAAACCTAACAGAATCTTATCTTTTCTTCTGGCTCTGAAGACTGCCTAACTAAAATCCAGGCTCTCTTGGTTTATCAAATTTAATCAACTGGATGTTTTCCCTCACAGCATCAATCTCTTCATTTTTTTCCATTCCAGATACTCTACAGACAGAATCTGGTAACAATTTAAGTTCTGTGAAGTAGATTATTACATGCAGTCAACAAGGCTGAAAACTCCTCTTACTTTGTTTTTCTCCCTTGCTTTTTATGGAACTAAAGGCAGTAATGTGTGTAGTGGTTAAGACTTAGGGCTCTGGAGTAAACCTGCTTGGGTTTAAACCCTGTCTCCACTCCCTATGTGACCTGTGTGAGTTTAACAAGTGACAGAAGTTCACCTGTACCCTGGCTTCTTCCTCTATACTACCACGATTACTACTGCTATTACTACTATTATTACACTATGACGACGACGACTACTACTAGAGTATCAGCCTCATGGGATTGTTGTGAAGCATATAAAATCTAAAATATAATACCTGATTCAGCACAAAACAAGGGTTAGCTATTATTATGATATTGTTGTTTTCTGTGGTGGAGACTTTTATCTCTTTGATATGTGAGTGCCTAAGAAATATTTTTAAAGCATTTTGTGAAGGAGGAATTCTGGAGGAAAACAAAGTGACAAATCAAAATTCATTCACAAATGTGTACAAAAGAAAACAAATAGGGGCGCCTGGGTGGTTCCATCAATTGGGCATCCGACTTCGGCTTGGTTTGGCTTGGGTCACAACCTTGTGGTTTGTGAGTTCAAGCCCCACACTGGGCTCTGTGCTGACAGCTCAGAGCCTGGAGCCTGCTTTGGATTCTGTGTCTCCCTCTCTCTCTGCCCCTCCCCTGCTCATGCTCTGTCTCTGTCTCTCTCTCAAAAAATAAATAATAAAACATAAAAAAATTTTTTTTAAGAAAACAAGAGGAACCCTTTTCCTGATGATGTGTGATTTGTGGGGTGGGGGTGGCAATGTTGGGAAAGGAAAGGGGAGGAAACCACAATACTTCTATTATGGGGTTAGATCTTCCAAATGCTATAAGCAAAAATGAACAACTAGTGAAGACATTTTTTAAATGGTTAATGGGGTACAGGGTAATAGAATAATGGACTGTTGACAACCAATTCCGCATGACTAATTTTTTATTTTTTAATCCAATTTATCACCAGACAATTACATTTACCAGATTCTCTACATTTCACAGGATTCCACCCATGATGTTGGAGGCTACATTAAGACTATTCAAGAGCTGCTGCCACTCCTTCAAGATTTTTTTCTGTCAGCCATGCCACTGATGACACTATGAATTTCATATCCCTGGAAACATGCTTGAAGTGTGCAGAAATTTATCCCTGCACTTTGATATTTTTGATTTGCCAGGTACTACGCTGGAGGGAGAACCCAGCATTATGAACTGGTCCTTTAACTCTTTCTAGACTCGTGATATAATCCAGACTAGCTTAGATGCAAGGAACTCCTGATCAAGGCCACACAGTGCCCCCTGTGACCCACCTGGTGGTTTCTATCGTGGCCTCAATTCGATTATTAGGATAGGTCCTTGAGTATCTCAGGCATCGGCACTTTTATTTTTTCTGATGTTCATTCTTGTAATGGCAAATAGTCAAATGACAGCGTCAATGTTGGCCAGGGACCTGACAACTCTCCTGACACTGAACTCACAGCCAGCGGACAGCACCACAGTCCAACCGCGTCATGGACAAAACTCTGCATTCCACATACAAAACGTGGCGTAGAGGGTCAACTTCTCAGAAACGGAACCTATCAAAGCTGAGGACCACATACAAACATACACCAAGTTCACCTGAGACCTGTGCCATCTCCTATCTCATCAGCCACGTGAGAAGAGGCTTCCTGGGCATCAAGGCTTTGCGGAGCGGAATCCCAAAACACAGATGAGTTGACCAACTGTCTTGGTCGGGGACTTACTGTAATGGGTAGCAACACTACATGTACTGATTGACTTGGCCTGTGAAAGTTTAACGCTGTCAAGAGATAGTGGCTCTGGGGGTTCTGCAATTAAACTGTCGTTAACAGTTCCACAAGTGCCTAAGGCAATTCAGTAGGGACAACCAGTCCTGGCTTACATTGATTTTGCCCCATCAACTCATTATACTCACCAGAGACTGCAATATGCTCATATATGATGTTCAAAATATCAAGTAGTGTATTACTTAGCATCAGACTGTGTTTATAATCAACTTGGGTATATTACATATACCGAGTATTGATGATTACTAATATTTATTGAGTGCTTACCATGTTCCAGGATCTGCACTTCAGTCTTTCCAGGCATTATATCTCAACAGTCTTCACAACAACCCTATGAGGAAGGTACTAGAATAGTGCCATGTTGCAGGCATGGAAGCAAACTGAAAGGAAATTGCCCTAGGTCACTTAACTAGCCTAAAAATTTAGGGATGGTAGTCAAACCAGCACCAAATGGCTTTGTGGACCACCTTAACCACTGCTGGGTCAAGGACAAAAACATCAGAAACTAACCACATACTGACACAGAATACCTGATTGGCTAAGGACTGAAACTTGTCCTATATGAATTAAGACTGAGTGGATCTGCTACCATGATAAATTTTTTCCTAAAATGATTCTCAAATGATTCTGATAGGATATGATACCTGTCAGTAAAATAATTCCAATGTTTCTGTACACTAGGGAAAAAAATTAGGAGAGGAAAAGACATCAGCTGAAACTTGCATAAACATCTTGTTCTTTTAAGCTACCAAATCAAAGCCCCTCCAACTCTTCTAAAAGTATACATGGAAAATTATCAGCAAGTACATATTATGGTGAGTATATTAATTTTCAGTAGGCAATATTGATGAGGAAATAATTACAGTCTCCAGTAACAGACTCTTTGTGCACTTCCTATGCTCCAGACTCCCTTGTATTCATCTACAATTAGGCCCGTTTCATAAAACCCAGAGCGTGGTTTCATTTTTTTTTAATGGTTTCACTTTTTAAAAATGGTTACAGACGTTTCCAGTCCCCATAACTCTGATTTAATTTGAATAGCTGCCCATAGTGATGATTTATCTAACTCTGAGTCCTTGATAAGATAAACCCAACCCAATTATACCATTATTCTTGTGAGAAAATAACATTCACAGCACAGCTTCCAGAAATGTGCTGCAGTGAGAAGAGGGCACTGTCAATAACATCAGAGTTCAAAGTCATTCCTGAACTCGTTCCTCCCATAGCACCCCATCCAGCAGTGTTCTAACAGGTGAAGCAATAAAGAAGTAAACCCACGAGTCCTGCATGCTAACTCAGAGGTTACGGAGCTAATATCATCAGTTCCGGTCTCAACTCAGGAGCTGAAGACTAGCACATCACCACCACCACCCCGCCCCCATAGTTCTGGTGACTGATTCAAGGCTGGCATTTGGAAGGTTTCACTGTGTAACCTACAGATGGGAAATGCTTTTTCCCCTCCAGAACTTCTTTCCATGTGGAAGGAACTCTTAACACTCCCACCTCTTTTCATTCCATCAGTTAGTCCTACCCTGAGTGCCAGTTCTCAAAGTGTGATCTAGGGAACGCTAGGGGTCCCCGAGATCCTTCCAGGAGAGAGATCCGAAATGGCAGAAACTCTTTTCATAATAAAATAACATTATTTGTCTTTTCACTCTCAATCTCTCACAAGTGTAAAGTGGAAATATTCCAGAGGCTAGGTGATGTGTGATACCTTAGCAGAGTAAATGCAGAAGCAGATACAGGAATCCAACTGTCTTCTATTAAGCCAGACATTAAGGAGATTAACAAAAATATAAAAGCACAATGCTACTCTTCCCACAGATTTCACTTTTCTGCTTTAGAAAATACAGCCATTTTTCATAATAATTGCTATTTATGTTACATATGTAATGGGTTTAATATTTTTAAATGAATCAAATATACAATTTTCTCAGTTTAATTTCTAATTTGCTAAACACCAACAGATATTACCCACACTGCCAAAGCTCATGGGGGCACTCAATAATTTTTTTTTTAAGTGTGAAAGGATCCTGAGACCAAGAAGTCTGTGACCTACTACCCTAGAGAGAAAGAGAGACCAAACTTACTGAAGGCTGAATTCAAAGGAACAATCTGGGCAGCTGGTGCCCAGCCCTGTCCCCTACTCCTCCCACTGGGGAGTCACAGGCCCACAAAAAACAAGTGTGGTGATCTCATTGTCCATGCTGGGAGTTCGCAGGTCCCCTGCAGCATGTGGGGGCAGGGAAGAGTATCCAGAACTGCCTACATCTCAGTGCACATGTTTGTGGAATTCTGGAGTTCCCCTATAGCAACTCACCAAAGCCACACCTTTCAGCACAGCCCTTATCAGAACCATGTGATATTTTCCTTTCCCCACGGTTGACTCTGCTGGCTTATATTTCACTTGGTTTAGAAATGGGTTCAGGAGGAGAGGTCTTATTTATTGGACTCCTTCAGAGACTTCCACTTGGTGTACTATCTATGTTGGCAAATAATAAGAAAGGAATCTAACTTTGGGGAAGAAAATACTCATGGAGGTACCGGGTCCCAGGCAGAGGAGAAAGGATGCTTTACTATGGCCCTACATGTTTTTCAACTTGATGGTTTGCAGCCTTGATTGTGCAGTGTGGCTGGTTTTTATAGCTGGGCAGGTAGCTTTTAACATCAAGAGGCTTTAATTCCTAAACCACAGGGTATTTTGATCTTGCTGTGTGACCGCAACTTATGGTGGTTATTCCCCAGGAAAGTAGCTGTTTACAGAGGTAGGGCCCAGAGCAGAAGACAGTGGACCTCAGTAAAGGCTATTGGCCAAGGATCTTGGAAAAGAGGCGGGACATGTGGTGACCTTAGCCAAATGATGAACACTTTAGGGTGAGGGCCACTGCAGCTTGGCCTTGGAAGAGGCTTGATGCAGCTCAGAACTTCTGAATGGGCCACTTGCTAAATACGCAGAGACAGATGAGGCACAGAAAAAGGAGATTATTTCAACACATACTGTCTAGACTATTGAGCAGAATAATATTTGCTATTTTTAAGAGACACTGAATTCCAGAGCCCTATCAAAGTTCTCACTTGAAATTAGTCTAGAAAGAAGCACTGTATTGGCCGCTTCTACTTCTGTTCTGCAGTCAGAGGCAAATGAAGGTGCAACTTGGATTCTCACAATTGGTCCACAGGCTCAAGGATCAGCCTCCACCAAGTGGTCTGGACTCTCTTTACAAGTGAGGGAGAAATCCTGCCTTGCAGATGGCCTTTTTGGCCAAAGCAACCCCATGGCAAGTGGCAAGAGACTGAAAACACCTGCTCCCAAGACTCTATGTCCCACAGCCACCCACCCGACAGAGCCCACACTGGTGACAGCACCAGGCTGTCAGTCTCAGGGGGCTCACAGGGAAAGGTAAAACAGGAGGCTGACTGTGCTGGTTGCAAACCAAAACTCATCAGGGAGAGGTTCCCATTTGGAGGTTATATTCAGGACTTTGTACTTGCTTGGAGAGAGTGGATCCACATGCATTCTGGGTTATCTTTGAGAAAGGTGGCATTTGAGATACATCACCTATGTGCAAGGCGGTGGCTATCCCTGTTCTTCTCTGAGGTGCCTTTCACTCTCCTCCAGCATACTCAACAGCTTTAAGTCTTCATTTCCCCCTTTGAACTCTGTTTTGTTAAAAGGTCATGGATTATAGACAAGAGACTTAGCCTGATTTGCATTTGAGTAAGGCTGTGAACCAAAGGTTTTCTCCACCCACTGTGAGTCTTTCTCTCAGATATCCTGGGTTCTCCACTATGGTCTTTGGGACACTTAGGGACAGGCTGTGGGGTCATAACTGTGCCTGGGAAAAATCTTCTAGAATCCAGATGGGTTTGCCTTCTAACTTTGCAGGCTGTGCAACTACCGCTATGATCATCCTGCATGCCTCATTAGGTTTAAAGGATCTTAAAAAAGCCAAGTTATTGATCTTCTAAGGCCTTGTGAGGTTGGAAGTAAGACTGACCTGACAGAGGCCCATCTCCCTCTCCATGGGCGATCACCACACTTCCAGATGAGCACATGCTTGGTGGTTAAGAACATAAACTCAACAGTTAATCTAAAATCTGGGGAAGGTTTAGTGGAACCCTTGCTCCCTACTTCGAAGTAGAGGAAGCTACACTAGAATAGCATTCCTGCCCTATATTGACCTCTCTGGCAGGTTTGTGTGAAACAACTGGGGATACAGAGTCCAGTAACTTCATCACCTCTTTTCTGTTGGGAGCCAGTCTGCCTACACAGTGTAGATATCGTTATGCTGCAGGTGAACTTACAAGAACAGAGACCCCAGGTAGGAGGCTGGCTGGCCCTCACCCAGGATTGTTGAAGATGGGAGACAAGGAGGGAATTAATTCGGAGATCATACACATTTAATCCACATTCTCCACCCTTGTCTTCATCAGTACTAAAGGTTGTATTTTGGCTATCTGTTGACTGTTTTGTCTTATTTGTCCAGAACTCAGAAGGGTAAGAAGCACTATGTACTAGGTTTCTTCAAAGCCACCCAAGTTGCATACAAAAAATCTCAAGATTACTGAATATTCTCAAAGGCTGAGGCTGAAAGATCAAAAAGAGGCCAGGTTATGTAACATCTTTATACGACCAGCAGGGCCACAAGCCCACCACAGTGGCTGAACACTGAAGGTCTGAGAGCAGATAAGCAAGTCTCTTCAAGTGCTTGGGGTAGCCCAGGTGCTGGGAACAGAAAGTCACATGTACCTCTCAATTACTTGGGGACTACGGTGCTGGGCCAAGCGGGCTTGAAGTCAGGAAAAAGGGGCAATCATAGAATTGTCAACCACTCATCAGTTACTTGCATGTCTTAAAATCACCACCATGGGGCCATGTGACCAGTAACAGAAACTGCCTACTTCCATGGTAGCCTATCCTAATTCTGGCTCAATCTACTAAATTTTCCCATTCCTAAGGCCAAAGTTGCTCCCTGGAACTGAAATCCTTAATCTTGATTCTAAAGTCCAAACCCTCTTCCAGGCTGCAACCTTCACAATCTAGAATAGATAGACTTATCTTGTTCCTGCTGTGTCTTCTTTGCAGACTTCCAAGGAACTGGTTGTTAAACAGCAATACAAAACACTGTTCAAGTCCCCACTGGCGATATCCTAGAGGTGTGCCTTTGGGTGAATGGGTTAAGTCAGGCTTCATTCAGATATTTGTAAAATGGATAGTGATGGTAATGCCTTCCTATCTGATGTGAAGATTACAGAAGACAATGCAGGTAAAGGGCTTGGCCTAGCACTCAGCAAATATTAGATTTAATTACATTAGTCAGCTTTCAAGAAGGCTCACAATCCTTGACCACACAACACATGAGCCATGACTGAAAATGTTAGGCAAAACGAATAGGCAGTAACAGCAAGGCCAGTCTATAGACAAATGACAAACTTCATCTAACAGGCTAGGATTCATTCAGACACCTCAAGGAAGAGAAAAAGGCCAAAACACATATAAAAACAATCTTCAACTCATTAGTAAACAGGAGAATGCAAATGGAAACCAATGAGATATCATTATGTAGTCCACTAGATTGGTAAAAAAAAAATTTAAGTCTGACTATAACATAAATAGAATTATGGAAAAACAGAAATGCGTACGTGGTGCTGGTAGACCAATTTGGAAAAGTCTGGTTTGCAACCCAGCAATTCTACTTCTTGGTACATATCCCAGAACAGTCCAGAATTCATATCACCTGGGAGCTTGCTAGACATACAAATTCTCAGACTTCACCATCAGTTTATTGAATCAGAAGCTCAGAGGGTGTGGGGCCAGGAATCTATGTTTAATAGAGTTTTGGTGATTCTTACACAAGCTCAAGTTTGAGAAACACAGTCCTGGAGTATCCCTGACAGTTAACGCCCAGGCGGCAAGAATGATCATAGTAGCAAAATTCTGCAAACACATGCACACAAACCCATCAACAGTGAGTTGAATACGTAAATTCTACCATATTCTTAACATGCAATGCCCTAGAGCAGTGAAAATGAACAAATTATAGCTGCATAACTCAAATGGATGAATCTTACAGACAGAATGCTGTGCAGAAGTCACAAGAAATACATTTTGGATAAATGTACATATACATATACACACAATACACATAAATACACACATATGCATGGTACATTTATGCATAAATGCATTATATACATTTACATAAACATATCTCTTCTTATATATATATGGAATATACACTATAAAGAAAGGCAATGAATAATTATTAGAAAAATGAAGACAGTGGTTACCTTTGGGGGGAAAAAGGGAATGGAAACCATATTCTGGAGACAACCAAGGTATTGGCAATATTCCACTTCTTAACTAGTCTGAGAGTTACACTACCATATTTGTGTACTTTAATTACTTTTTATGCTATGCATATATGCTTTATATACTCCTCTACATGTACCACATTTTAAAACAAAAAAAGGTTTTTCTGAAAGATGGAACTTCAGGGGAGTCTGGGTGGCTCAGTTGGTTAAGCATCCAACTTTTGATTTTGGCTCAGATCATGATCTCACAGTTCTTGAGATCGAAACCCCAGTCAGGCTCCTCTCTGATAGCATGGAACTTGGTTGGGATTCTCTTCTCACTCTTTCTGCCCTTACACCACTTGCTCGCTCTCTCTCTCTCTCAAAATAAATAAACTTTAAAATCCTGCCTTGGGGTGCCTGGGTGGCTAAGTCAGTTAAGTATCCAACTCTTGGTTTCAGCTCAGGTCATGATTTCATGGTTTATGAGTTCAGGCCCCTCATCGGGCTCTAGGCTGACAGCTTGAGATTCTCTGCTTGGGATTCTCTCTCTCCTTCTCTCTCTCTGCCACCTCCTCACCTCTCTGTCTCTCAAAGTAAATAAATAAACTTAAAAAATAAAAATTAAATTAAATTAAATCCTGATTTAATTTTTTTACCTGCACTCAAATAGATACCAAAACTAGGAACACAGGCTCTGACATCAGACTGCTGGCATTTGAATTCTAGTTCCTCTCCTTAACGAAGTCACTTTGGGCACCTTATTTTAAACTATCCGTGCTTTGGTATCTTCATATATAAAATGAGTATAATTCTTTGTGAGTTAAATGAGTTAATACACTTAAAGTACTTAGAACAGTGCCTGGAACATAGTAATTACTCAAAAATGATGTATTATTATTAGGATAGGATGAAACTGAGTTAAAAGTAACATTTCCTGCATCTAATCACCAATAAATCATCAGCATCACAAAAACAATGACTCTGTTTTTGCAGATTCTGTGCTGCAGTATCAAGCCAACAGTACCTTCAACCCCCTCCTCTCTGTTAGGTAGATCCTCATCATCATGTTAAAAGCATTCAGAGATCAGTAACTCCTTCTGGTTGCTTCCAGGCTAGTTCAACACACACACACACACACACACACACACACACACACATCAATATCAGAACATTAAAGAATTAAATCACAGAAGCAAAGAGACAGACCTAAAAGACACCAGAATGGCCTCTGTTCGATTACTTGTAATTCCCAAATCAAATTGCTGGCAGAGTAACATTCCGTATATATTAACCCCTTTCCCTAATCCTATCAGCCTAGACAGCATCTGTTAGAATTTAAGGAGGAATGTTAAAATATAAACACTTTAATTGTGGCTTTCCAGTGGGGTCTAAGGGACACTGGTGCAGAGTTACAAATTATCTGGCTGTAACAGTGAACACAGAACAAAGCTTTGAACATCTCAAGAGCTCAAATTTATTCAAATAATTAAATAATCTCTTGACTGTGTTTGTATAAAACAGTGGTAATGACTATGCCTCAAAGTCTTTAGTTAAAGACCTTATACCTTGCTTACCATATGGAAGCACTTTTTAAAGTGATGTGTATACATCTATATGTATACATATATATACATATATATATATATTGGCCCACTTACTTTTCATAAACACCTTATGATAGATACAATCATAAAAATGCCATGTTGTCTAAGTTCACATAACAACCAAGTGTCAGAACTGGGGCACAAACACAGGTCAATGAGCTCCAGAGACCTCATTCTTAACCACTGTGCTTCACTGCCTCTCTAGGCAACTAAATCAGTACAATTAGAAAGAAAAAGAACAAGAACCAAGAGTCTATGGAAATGTTAAACTTAAAGGGAGCATTTCAGTTCAGATGGAGAAATTTTACTTGACAAATAACAGCTCCTCATGTGTTACGGTGTATGTGTTTTATGTGGGGGGGGGGAGTAAAGCCAGACTCCCTCTGCTCATACCACATACAAAAAGAAATTTCAGGTAAGTAAATACCTAAATGTGAAAATATAAACTGATAAATACAGTTTGACATAGCATGAGGTTTGAGAAGACTGTGTTCAGAAGCGGATGGTCTCAATTTATATATTGGCACATACCAGAATAGAAGTCCAGAAACACATCATATGTGTGTGCATGGTGTATGTGTGTACATATACACATAAATAAACATAATGTAAATATATTATTTATATATATACATATATACATGAAGAACCAAGACTTTGGAAAATAAGAAATAAGAATCAGGACAATATCTATTACAAATGCAAATACTAAAAAAATAACTTCACTATTTTCCAAGATGTCTTTATTTTAGGTCATAAAATTTTATACGCCATCTGCAGACAGTCCATTGTTGTCTACGTTTAAATATACGAGTATACCCCTTTAAACAGAGCTTCATAGAGACAGCCTCAAATAAAGGGAAGACTCTAAACCAAATCATGGATATCTGTTTCATTTACAAAACAGTTAATTATAAATCAATTTGTAAATTAAATCAATGATTATGATATTTTCCCCAAATGTTCTTAGTATTTGTCAAACAGAAAAGACAGAACTGTAAATAAAATTTAATGCCAAAAACAAAAATACTGTACAAAAACAATTACTTTAATGAGAGAAAAACTATGTGTAGGGGCAAAACACAAGTGAACTGCAAATTATATATCAATAAGCTAAGGCCACGCAAAAAGTGCAATCTCTTTAAATCCTGTAAAATAAAGTCCATATGTGTAAGCATGTAAATAAATTAGAATTGCCTTGAAGCAAACAAACCCTTGGTGGGCCCTTACCTCTGGAATTTGATTCTTTAGTCCTCATCAATATGCATGGAATTCTCCACCTAGAATCTGGATCTACTAAGGAACCATTATAAACAGAGAGAAAAGGTCCCTAGAAAGAAAGATCTTGGGATAAACATGGCTCTCTGCTTCCTTTGTGACAACCTCTATGACCTTTAAAAACCTATACAAACACAAAAGAGGGTCAACTGTACCCAAAGATGCACTAAACAGCTGGAAAACTAGTGGAGTGTGGCATTATAACCCATCAATTTAACCTTTTTTAAATTAAGAATAAATCTGGGTAAGACCTCATTGAGAAGTGGGTCACTAGTAAGCTCAGAGAAGGTATTAAGAAGTATCACTGAAAGATTAGAATCTGTTAACACCCAAACCTTCTGCTTGAAGACTTCAAATCAAAAAGATATTTAGTTCTTTGCCTCCATCCTCCTCCTATAGAGGCGATAACTTACTGAGTTCCAAATGTTTTTGGCTTTTGACTAGACAATACTGCTAAAATTGCAAGAACTTCAGAAGAAATCTGAGTAGGAAAACCCACAAAAGGTGTTTCATGGCTTGACAAACCAGAAGTAAGCAAGCAAATTTTAGTTGCAATGAAACAATTGCTGGTTTTTTGTTTGTTTGTTTTTTTTAATCTATGTTCAACTTCCTTAGCTTCCTGGACATTTCCATAACATCCACAAATCTTTCCTAATTTCTGACCATTAAAACACGATGACACAAATATATATGGACAATTCTACAAATTGGGTGGAAGATGTCAGACACAAAAGGGAATGCACTATATGATTTTAGAAAGTCCAAAGATTCTATGAGGAATAAGCAAAAAGAATAGATGTTACTAGAAGTCAAGTAAATACTCAGCATCCGAAGATGGTTAAAATTGGAGGAAGGTACTCATGCGGTGCTGGGGATGCTGTGTCTTGACTGGGTGCTGATTCAATAGCATGTTCAATTTACGGACATTCAGCAGGCTACCTACTTATATGAGCACTTTTAAAAAAATTTTTTAATGTTTTATTTATTTCTGAGAGAGAGAGAGAGAGAGAGAGAGAGGCAGTCGTGAGCAGGGAAGGGTCAGAGAGAGGGAGATATAGAATCCGAAGCAGGCTCCAGGCTTTGAGCTAGCTGTCAGCACAGAGTCGGACACAGGGCTCGAACTTACAAACCTTGAGATCATGACCTGGGCTGAAGTTTGACGCTTAACTGACTGAGCCACCCAGGCACCCCAATACGAGCACTTTTCTATATGCATTTGATAGTTCCATAAAGTTAAAGCGTGTATATTTACGTTTGTCAAATCTGAATTTTGAATTCCCTGAAGTACAACGGAAGCAGGACGTGAGAAGCTAATTTTGAACACGTTAGAACCAAATGGGACTCCACTAGGGGCAGATGCCAAAGGATCTGCAAAAGGTAATATTTTGGCTGCATGAAACACATTTTTCTTTATTTACTGGACCAGAAAGCCATAAAGAATGAACTTCAGACTTTGAACTTTTTTGTGTTAACCAATTAAGACAACAAAAGAAAAAAAAATTAAAGTGGTCACAGTCTCTAGTTTATATTAAAGATTTATGTTAAGCAGAGGGAGTGGATTATGTCCCCTTTTAACTTAGTATAAATTAATGGCTTTTTAGTCATTTATTTCAAAGTTCACTTAATAGCTTCCCAGTCAACCAACCAACATTTTGGTGGAGGTTATAGTCAAGCCAACTGTATCCGCCCAGTTACAAGGTCAAGTTACAAACCAAATAGTTCTAGGCTTTCTCTTCAGCAAACAAATCCCTATCTGTACTAGATCCCTCTACAAAACAGTCACACGAATCTCTTACAGCAGGTCCTTTTAGGATGTGGACATGTAGACTTTAAAAGACCCCAAATAACTTCATTTGCGGGAGAAAAAGTAATTCAGATGCTTCAAACATGGAAAATGTGCCACTTAAACATATTTCAGAACTTGGAGTCTCTTGATTTTTTTTTGCACAGAAAAGAACACTTAAAAAAAAGTAGTAACGAAAAAAAGAAAAAACATGCTAGCCTGAGGTCTTCTAGAAGACTCTTACGAAATATTTTAAGTTCCAGGATTCATCCATAAAAAATTATTTTGAGCACTTATCAGCATATTATTTACTGATAAAGACAATTTGAAGAATATTGTAAAACTGATTATGAATCTTTTCTCTATATTTTCTTCTTCTCTAAGACAACATATTTTAAAAATGAGTGAAAACCCTAACCAAGCATTACATTTGGGCTTCAGATGCCAACATAAATAAAAATATTTAAGGTCAAAATTAACAGAAAATATAACTCATAAGGTGACAATTTAAAAAAAATCTTATCAACTCAGTAAAGAAAAATCGAAATTCCTCTCTAATATGGTGTTCATTCCTTGAGTACCATATGAGAAGGGTCCCAGCCCCTGAAATAGGGAGAAAACCATGACTTCGCAGTCAAACTCTATCTACTCTGACAGATATAGCTTTACTCTGGATTCTCAACAGAACTATTCAAACTGTCTGAGTTCCACTTTCAACAACTCTAAAATGGGAATAAAACCACCTCTCTCCCAGGTATATAGAAATAATTAATGAGATAATATATTAGTTTCCTTCACTGAAATTAAAAATATTTTATTTTAAGGATTTTAGTACCACCAGACGTTAAATAAATAAATAAATAAATAAATAAATAAATATCTGAAGATGTGGCAGCAAATACCTAAAGTTTCAATGGTTTTCTCTGGTATATACGCTCTTCTGAGTTACATGAATGACATACTGACAATCATAAAAAAAATTGTGAAAGGTCTTAGAACTACATATGTGAAAACAAACCTGAAGGGCCTTCCTTACTGATTGCAGTAATACAAAAGTTCAATATTTAATGCAACAGAAGAAAGTTGAATAAACTAAAAATTTACTTTAATAAGAGGGAGAAATATGGTCACTTCACATTTCTATTTCCAGCAATTTCTGGAATAATACAGATTCTAAACCATGCCCCTTTAGTTAACCTTTTTGTTCTACTAATTTATTTTACTAATACACTGAAACATTAAACATTTTATCAGAATGTGAGGAAGGAAATCTGGGTACAAATATTTTCAAACATGATAGTTAAGTAATTAATTTTTTAAAAAATTTTTCTAATGTTTACTTATTTTTGAGAGAGAGGAAGAGAGAGAGAGGGAAAGAGAGAGAGAGAGCGCGCACAGGGGAGGGGCAGAGAGAGAGAGAGGGAGACACAGAATCCAAAGCAAAGCAGGCTCCAGGCTCCTAGCTGTTAGCACAGAGCCGGATGCAGGGTTCGAACTCACAAACGTGAGATCATGACCCGAGCTGAAGCCAAAGGCTCAACTGACTGAGCCATCCAGGTGGCCTTTAATTAACACAAAAACAAATATTAAAACTACAATATATATTAAGTATACTATAGTCAAGTAAATTTTATAAATTAACATAAAAACGAGTATTAAAATTACAATACACAGAAGTATATATCATTCCTCCAGTATTTACTGGTTTATTTTGGTTATCATAGGTATATTTTGTAAAAGAAAACTTAAGAACTAATCATGGATCAAGCACTTCTCCAAGCACCTCTGTATGTGACTGCCATATTGTATTTATAATAGCACTTCCTTTTAAATAGCTCAAGCTGCTTTGAAGACATTACACAGTTAATTCTCCCAGTGCTACCTGGGAAAAACCAAAGTTAAATCGCTTTATTTAATCAAGACAGCAGACCAAAACATCTGAGTCCTTTACTACATTTGTTATGTGTTTCAAGTTCTAGATGGCAGTAAAGTCTTTAGACTACACTTTAGACCACACTTTCACCATCAGAACAGATAAAATATTAAATATTCGGTCAAAGGAATGTAAGAAATATTACAATAGTTTAACCAACAAGTCTCTCAGGCACAAATAACTCAGCACAATGTAGTCATTTTATGACCCAACATGGAAACTAATCTATTATTTAACTAACCGTTAACTTGCCCAATCTTCACTTGGACTTACTCATAGCTCAGTCCGCTACCTGCTACAGGTTGTTCTCAACCCAGCTTTAGGAATTCTACCGTTAATTTAGGTCATATTCATCTTAGTCACACAGTTTGATTTTCTATTATTCCGTTATAACTTCTATCCTGGTCTTTGTCCAGTATCTCCTCGTTTAGAACCCTTAAGATCCCACTGATTATTCTGGCTGCCCTTCTCTGAAGGTTTTCTAGGTGTGTGACTATGCCCAAAATATCGGGTGGCTTAACCATCTTTATTTTTGCCTTGGAACTAGAACTAAAATGCTTTATTCCACATAATAAGGGTCCTCAAATCTGACTGCATATTACACATAATTTATTAAATCGGTTCCCACTAATGACATTCAGAGTTCAACAAATCCAATCCTTTGTAATTATAAACAACACTTCAGGTGTACATCATGAATACAGACATATCTGCAGAAAAATAACTAGTGAAGGACTTGCTAGGTCAATGGGCTATATTTTTAGCGGTGACCCATATCACTCAATTCAATGGTTCTCCTAGAAGCTTTCTTCTCTCAAACAAACGTAAAAGTACAAATGGAATAAAAGGAATACTTTTTATTCTAAGTAGTATCACACTTTCCCTTCCTTTAAGTCTAACACAAAAATATAATTTACTTTTAGTGGTAGACACAACATATCCAATGAAAGAAAAATATTTTTCAAAGTCAAGCAGATAAAAAATACAGATAATGTCTAACCTGGCATATATAATAAACTATTGTTAATGACCTTCAAAAATGACATTCTACCACTCTGATTAATATGAAGATCTTTCCAGTTTAGGTTAAAAATTAAAGTCATTCCAAAGTCTTTGTAAAGGAATCATTTGGGGGGATATTGTTAAGCAGCTCCAAGAGTCATAGAACTGGAAAGCCCCTGAGAGATCAACTTCTCCAACCAGGCCCAATATTTTACTATTGAAGAAAATGAGGTCATGAGAGCTTAAGGGAGTAAACTACATCTGGACTGGATTAGAACCCCAGGCTTTCTGTCCTTGACACTAGCTTTTGCCCTTGACATTATGTAACAGCAGCTTATTTGCACAGAACAAAATTATTATACTTTTGGTGCCCAAATCAGCTTGGATGACACACACACAAAGGTATCAATTAGCTATTGACTGACACTTCATGCTAAACTGTGATAAATGTTGCAGTAGACACGTATGTAGATAGCAATCCTCTACATACATATAGAGTATATATATACATAAAGGTATGTATACATATATATAGTGTATATATAGCGTATATATGTGTGTATATATACATAGATATATACACATATACATATGCATGCGATCCAAGGGCTTAGGGGCTGTGCTGGGAGTACAGTGGAAATTCAGACAGGGAAGCGTACAGAGTATGAAAGAGAGTAACGAGAAATAAGAACTGAGAAGCATGTATTTATAACCTAAATTTTCTTTTTAAAACTCTGTGATAACACAAGTTTGTAATCTTTAAATCCAAATCTTCTAAAAGATCCCATTTAGTTCAGGAATTCACCTTCTTCTGACTACTTTAAACATACCACTTTCTCTATGGAGAAGATATGGCTCTAACTAAAACATTTATCTGTATATACCTCTTCCCTGGCATGAATAGGGTTGTTTAATTAAAACTTATCTACATTTAGTTAAATACAGGAAGACTAGCATCTGCTCAAATTAACTGATCTAATTTGCTAAAAAATTGAAACAAAAATAAGTTTTTGGTAAAAAAAAGACAGAAATGTGAGGCATAATGATATGCTGATACAAACTACATTTCAACTTATAGTTCTCAACCCAACTTGAAAATGCTTACTTAGGTTTCTAGAAGGTATACTAATGGCAGATAGGAAATACTCAAATGACAAAATCCAAATTCCAATTCTATGTAATTTTTAAATGGTTGACAAAATTCACCACAAGTCTGTGCAGTGCTTAAACCTGATTACTTTTTGTATTTGGGCCAAAAGAACAAATTTGAATAATGTTAACTTGGGCAAAACGGTAGTGTATATACACAAACATTACATTTCTTAAATAACAGCTAGGATTTTTCTTTAAAAATCACTCTTCTAACTTAAGAATATCCCTTTGAAAACAGGATGGGGATTTGAGTGAACTCAGGATTTTTTTAAGGCATTTTAAAGCAAGATTTACTGTTACTTTAAGTCTTGACATTTCCTGATTAATAACCCTAAAGCTTAATGAGGCATAACAGATTTAAGAATTGAAAATTTTTAATGAAAAAGGAAATTAAGGACCATTTGGTGCAAAACACTGTCACCCAAATAATCTGTTCCAAGAAGACTTTCGTCGCTATATGTAAAAAATACAATATAAAAAGAACTTCCTCTTAAAATCTGTCCCAACTTTTAATGAAGGTCAGACCAGACTCCATGAAGGTATGAAAGTCAAAAAGTACCATTTGTACGTAAATTCTGAACTTGCAACTGGGGCCTAAAAAATTACATATATAGAATACTTTTAAAATATATCCATAAAATATTTTAAGATAAAATATCATAGGACACACAAATTATTATTTTTCAGGTCATACCTAGTATGTTTGCAATGTGCCATCTATGAGTTATGACCACATGCTACAAGATAAGAAAAGGGCAGAGATATCCATAACTGTGGCCGCTAAGTAGAATAAACTGTGAACACGAACTATGTTAATTCTCCTTACTTTCTTTTGCAAGAAGCTGTTAAAAAGGCACATGAAAATCAAATAAACACTGAGAATAAATCTGTTTTGTACTTAAAATGATTACTGCATCCTTGATTTTCTACATCCTAAAATAAAGCTTCTTTTTATATGTTTCATGTGTTGAATATTAATCTCTTCAAAGTCTATACACCTAACAGGTAAAAATCACATGTGGTTTATGCATCTTTTTTTCATATACCCTCACCCAGGATTGAAAGCAGGACCTATGTAATAAAATCAAGAATCCAGAAGATCTATAAACATTAAGGTGATGTCCTTGATACTTCATAACCCATACATGTGTAATTTAAATTAGAACAATGTGAACTAGAAAAACAAAACAGGTTTCTTACCTAGTAATTACTGGGTAGGTAGTAAAAGTAAAATTGATTTTTTTTTTTTTGGTCTGATGATAAATCTATTTAAGGACTTGAAAGTCACTTGTATACCTCAAAAGGAAAGCTTGTCATAACTTTGTGATATCCCTTCATCGGTGAAATTTAATGCTCAAATTCTGCTTTTCCATTTTTAGTGTAAAGGACAATGCTAATGCTGTAAATTAAAATGAAGAATAGAGAAAAATCTTAAGGCTGAATAACGCAATGTGCAAAATTGCCTAGAATCATGTAAATCTAATAGAATAACTAAACTAATAAAGAATCTCTCAAAGTAAAAAATGTTCAAAGTAAAACAGGAAACACTTCAGTTTAAACACAAAGGTATGAAGTCCTTTTGATTATTTAGTCATTCTTTTTTGACTGGTCTGAAAAAAAAATAAGATTGCTCTGTATCTACACTAGTAACCTACTCATTCTCCTTCCTAAAACTCTTGTCTTCTTAATCTGACCTTAAAAAACAAAAACCAAAAAACAAAGAAAAAAAACAAAACAAAACAAAAACTAGACTTTTAATAGCAGATGACTGCAGAGGGGCCATTTTCACCTTGCAGATAGATCTTTGTTATTCTGGTGTGTAAAGCAGGCCATTAGCAAAAAGTCATTTCTAATCTCAGTCGTACAGTCCACATGGTGCACTTAACCCTAAAACTCATGCTGCATAAACTGCTCTGCTTCCACTCCTAATGACCTTGCAAATCATTCAATGTTATTGTTTGACTTGCACCTATGAATTAGAAGATTGCCAAAAAACTTGATGACAGAGTTATAATTTCCCCTTTACTGAGGGTTTACAAAAGTCAAGGTAACATCCTAGAAGAAACTGAGAAAGGAAATACAATGCAAAGATGAACACATTATTTGCCGTTTATAAATGCTATGTTTTTAAACGCTCAAAAAAGAAAACGCCTTCCAAAATTCACACCTGACTTCAAGGCGGATGACTAAGAGGAAATGGGATTGCTCCCGCGGTACCACACTTAGTCCCATGGTATTAATGACCAACAACTTGCTCGCACGGTATTCAATTAAAACTTACTTTCAGATCAAAAAGTTAGTGAACATGCCATCTACTGATGGACTCACACTCTGAAAATTTATTGAAAGTTCCTTGTAAATTTGTAAGACCACTCAATGATGTTCAAAATTAATACTTTTAAAAAGAAGAGTTTTTTGATCTACATTTCCTGTTCAAAAAATATAAATAAATACAAGGAAAATGTCTTTTGTCCGTAGGATTCCTAAGTTTATCTTGGCTTCTCCCAGACTTCAAACAATTGAAGTGGCACTTTTTTTCCTTCTTCCCCTTCAGCCTAACCTCTTCTGCAAACCCCATTTGAAAAGAAGAAACAATAAATGAAGCGACGAGAGGTTCAAGAATGAGGAGTGTGCACTCCAAGAATAAAGGCCGGTTTTATAACAGGAGATACTTTTGTCAGCAAGTGACTGACGGGTCTCCTCCCCCAGTAAGAAGAAATTCCATCCACTTCCCAAAACTGCAGAGGCCAAAAACAACTAGTCTAATAGTTCTGAAACCCCAGAGTCGGGAAAGAGCCGAGGAGGGCTGACTGGCGAGTGGGGGGAGGGGAGAGAAGCCAGCAGGAGACGAAAGAACAAAAGGAGAAACCCAAGAAAGGAGAAAGGAAAGACGGGACCCAGGCGGCCAAGAAGCCAGAGAAAGGGAGCGAGCCAGAAGGCTGGAGAGCACAACCTGGGGGAGGAAGCGCAGAGCCAGGCAGGGCGCGCCGCTCCACGGCGCACCATGGACAGGGCTCCGGCGTCCTCTGCCCACACCCCTCTAGGGGGCGGCGGGAGAAAGCGCAAGAGACCGCGGGCGCCGACCCCGTCCC